>NC_141609.1:6555922-6580922 GCF_047967505.1 Dipteris shenzhenensis | reverse complement strand
TTTGCATTTTGTTAGTTCGCTTGTCGCTGTGTTACCGACGCTGGGACTTTTATCCTGATCTGTAGACATAGACGAGTGCGCCGAAGGCCGAGACAATTGTGAGGGACCTCCTTATGGAATATGCTACGATGATCCGGGAAGTTTTCATTGCGGTTGCACTGACGATGCCGTAGGAAATGGCGTCTCTTTAAGGAGCAACGGAACTGGGTGCACGAAGGTGGACAAACGTTTCAAAAGCAGCACGATCATCACAGGTGCGGTGTCCTCCACGAAATCTCTGTATTTTCGAAGTTTTCCAGTATTTCTCTGCCGTGCTCTGATTTCGTACTTCCACCTGTGCTCAGTTACTGCTTTGTCAACTGCTGCTGCGATAGCCATTACAGGCCTCCTATTCGGATGCATTTACAGAAGGCAAACTGCAAGAATCAGGAAAGCGAGGTATTTTGAGAAGAACGGAGGTATTCGGCTGAAGGAATACATCTCTGCAACACGAGGCAGAGAGACACCGAGACTGTTCTCCGAGGCTGACCTCAACAAGGCCACTCAAACCTTTGCAAAGCACCTCGAACTCGGGCGGGGAGGCTATGGCACCGTGTACAAGGGCATCCTTGCAGACTCTACTGTTGTGGCTATCAAAAAATCTAATCAAATCGAACAGCACGAAGTTGACCAATTCAACAACGAAGTGATCATCCTGTCACAGATCAACCATCGAAACATTGTGCAGCTCTTGGGGTGCTGTCTGGAGACACCAGTTCCGCTTCTCGTCTATGAGTACATTTCAAACGGTACACTCTCCGAGCATTTAAAAGGAAAAGATGGGCAATTCCTCAGCTGGGAAAGTCGCCTGGCAATCGCTCTCGAAAGCGCACAAGCATTGGCATACCTTCATTCGTCTATTTCTACGCCAATATTTCACAGAGATATCAAGTCTTCCAACATCCTTCTGGATAAGGCACTAACCCCGAAGGTTTCTGATTTTGGTATATCGCGCCTTGTGCCGATGAATCAGACCCATATTTCCACCGTAGTGCAGGGCACACGGGGGTACTTGGATCCGGAATACTTCCAGACGTTCCAGCTAACTGACAAGAGCGATGTTTACAGCTTCGGAGTTGTCTTGCTCGAGTTGATAACTTCGCTCAAGCCTGTTGCAATGGAAAGAGGGGAGGCTGAAAGCAATCTGAGCGTGCTCTGTATATCAAGGTGGAAGACTGGCACATTTTCTACAGTAATCGATCCTGGTCTTAGAGCATCTCAGAATCCACTCATGATGCAATCGATCAATCAAGTAGCAAAGCTTGCAATGACCTGCCTACGGGTAGAAGGCCATAAACGCCCTGCTATGAAGGACGTTTTCCAGGAGCTGATGTGGATCAGAGGGTCGAACGAATCCATGGGAGCAGTTCTTCATCCTTCTGCTTCTCAGGGTGCGGAAGAGGAAGAAATAGAATGACTAATCCCCTCCTCACAGAAACTAATGGCCAATTCAAGTCACACTTTCAGGGACGCTTCAGGTTCTAATCCGAGTGGGCTTCAAGCATTCGAGATGGTTATGAGGGAATCAATCAGAACAGGAAGATAACTGGATATCTCAAGGTTTATTGGAATCTCTCAATTATAGCATTCTGACTTTACATCAATTAAGGCCCCATTTAGTTGTTGGGATGAACTTGTCTCGTGAACTGGCCTCCCCCTACTTGGACGTGCAACCTGCTCCCCCTTTCCACCAATAAAAAGGCTTGTGGAGACTCCGATCTTTCGGTCCAAGAGTATTCCATCGCTGGGCTGGAATCGCACATATCATAGACTCTAGGTTGGCATTTGACTACCAGAGAGCTTAGTTGACCCAGCCCCTAATCTCCATGGGGCCTCTCCAATCGACTGCTAGTGGTGCTGGGTGACTCCCACTAGCCACGCGTGAGGGGGGGGGGGAGGGGCACTCTTGCACTCTATGCATCCGGTGCTTATTCATGAATACTTAATTATATATATATATATATAGATTGATACATAGAGAGAGAGAGAGAACACTGAAACACAATGCAACATGTGCAAGCAAGAACATATTTAAAAGAGGCTTATATAATTTAAATTCTTATACTTTTGCAATGATTTTTTCACCTGTTCCCTAGGTATACATGTTGTAGTTTTGATTTTTAAAATCCCCTTCCTACATGTTCAAATCATAAAATATATTAGATACGTGTTTTTTAAATCCAATTGTGTCTGCAAATGGCTTATTAAGTCCCCAAATTAAAAAATCCTCTTCAATTTAATTACAAGCTACTCTCTCTCTCTCTCTCTCTCTCTCTCACACACACACACACACACACACACACACACACACACACACACACACACACACACACACACACACACACACACACACACACACACACACACACACACAAACATGGGTCAATATTTGCTTGGGTGTAGACATTTTTGTTGAGGTTCAGGGCATTTTTTGTGTATGGGTGGAAGCACGTTAACCTAGTCAAAAAAGCATGTCCATGGACAATGCTAAGAAGCACCATTGAATATCACATTTTGGCTTTGTTTGTAAGTGAGCATAATGTTAATTGGCAGTTACACTCAGCCTAGACGTGGAGTGTCTCTCTCTTTTGAATTTGAATTGTACAACCCCCCCCCCCCCCCTCTCTCTCTCTACACACAGTACACACTCACACATAGGCACAGGCTTCCTCCTGTTGCCTGCTCCATCACCAAGAATCCTTGTTGAGGCGGAGTATTCTCTTGTGTGGACTCTCTCTCTCTCCAATGACACAATGTATCGTTTCATACTACATTGAAGGGGCTACCACAATCTTGTCAAATCTCCTTACAATTAAGCTTTCTTGAAGCTTTGGTAAGTATGCTCACCACAGGCACCAGATCTTGATGCTCCCACTTGTTTTTCTATTTTTAAACTTCGCATTATGGAGCTGATGCAGAAAGTTGTATGGATTCTTGGTTTATATTATTCGTCGTTCAGAGCATTGCTTAGTTCTAGCCTACACTAAATTGCGGGTTTGGGGTTTACATTTGAGCTACCAATAAGGTGAGCCAATGTAAGGCAACATGGGAAGATCCAATCAACCAACAGTATGGGGCAATGTCATAAGGGATTATGAAGCTAGAAAGAAAAGAGAGCAGTGCACAAGAGACAAATGCAGGAGGGAGGTTACTATATATGGAACTGATGACTTGCAAAAGCAGAGGATTATTAACAAAACTGTGCAATTTTTTGATAGCATGATGACTGGCATAGGTGCACAACTCAAGGCTGAACTTTTAAATTCAATATTGCAACATCCTCGCGTCCAATGCCTTCGTGACCTTTCATCAAGAGAAAAAGGTGATGTTCAAGCATGCCTCATTAACAATGTTCATGGTACACTGGACACTGTAAAGCAACCAGCTTCCAAAGATGAGTTGTTGTTTAAGAAAAGTGCATTGACTATGCTGATGAACTCTAATCAGTGCATTCCCCTGGCAAAGGTCTGAAGAGTACTTCAAGTTCCTAGGCGTAGCTTGTATGAGGCAAGATCTAGAGTCTATGCACGGGTTGATGATGGTAATGGACTATTCTCATTGGCTGCATGTTGAAAGCAACACCGCACTAAACTAGCCCAATTAGTGATGAAATAAAAGAACTTGTACAATCATTTTGGGAGGCCGAGACGCGTGTTTCCCCCAACAAGAAGGATGTGTGTTGAGAAAGAGTTGGCATAAATATACATCAAGCACCTGATGCACCTTCTCGAGGAGCCTCAGGTATTGCCCTACTAAAGTGCATGATTGATAGCGCCTACTCTGCAACTTACCACTGACATGGTAGCTACAGTATGATATGTTGATTTCCACTGTCATGTGCTATTAGGTGAAATCATGGGATGGTTTCCTCTCACCTTTGCTCGGTGCCATATGCTAGTTATAATTGTCATATTCTGATTAGCACTCTCTTCTACCAATGTCATAGGCTTCTTGGCACATAAAATGGTTGCTACCACAATCAATGCTTGCGAACACCTACAATGCTTATTAGCACTATAAATATTGGCTAGCACTTGCAATTAGCACTGTCATCTCACAACAAATGCTTGCAGATGCTAGCACCTGCACTACCGGGGTTAGCACTTGCAATGCTTATTAGCACTTTCATCTACCACTGCCAGATGCTAGTTAGCACATGCAATGCTTGTAATTGCAGGTGCTTGTTAGCACATGTAATAGCAGGCATGTGCTAACAAGAATTACTAGACTTTATGATTTGAAAATGTTTCCCTAAGTTGGACTTTATAATTTGATGGAAAATTTCCAATAATATAGTACGATTCTATAGAGCACATTTAGGATTTGTGGTCACTAGTGCGGTGGCTGAATTCTAATAATAGATAAAGAGAACTAGCCTAAAGGGGACTATTTTGGTATAGCACTTTGCAATAATACGATCCTTTTTAGGATAGCAAGGCGGAAGTGCAAGATAAGTGGTCAGGATAAGTGGTTGCTAGCAGGTCACCAACGTAGTGGTTGGTTGCACACTAGGATATTAATTGCCACCAGCGCAGTAGTTTGTTTTTATTATTACAAGATGAATGGCATGTAATACATTTGTTTAGTATTTGTGGTCACAGCCCCCGATGGTTGAAATCTGACTATGTTTCAAGAGAACCAGCCTAAAGGGGAGGCCATAAACAAATGCATTTTCTAATATTTCACCAGCTCGGTGGTCGAAAGCTGACAATAGTTAAAGAGAACCTTGTGGGAGCTATTTTCCTTGTGTGCAACCAAGGAAAATGCAATTGGATCCCATGACGTGCGATTAGATGACTAAAAATAAGCACAATGGTTGTTTAGGATATACTAAAACCAAGTATGGGGTTAATCTATCATTTGGGATTTACAAAAACAAGTGCAGTGGTTCTTGTGACACATGATGAGAATCCAGGTGGCCTACAGTCTACACATTCATCAGGGAGACATGGACATCGATCCCCATGGAGCAATGCTCAATACGACTTGATCTCAAATCATTCACAATTTTCCTGCACAGGTCAAATCCTATGTGTGTTTGGCAAATTGGCAACAATGAACATTCCTATCTTTGAGTTTCCTGATGTACCAGGGCTTCCAATGCTCAAATCTCCTCTGCCTAATTGAAATTTCAAGATTCTAATCCATAAAATTGAGATACAATCCATCTGCTGACCCAACATGCGCCCCCCCTTTCTGCACTACTATGAGGAAAACAAAACAAAATATAGTATGTGCAAAAGCGCGGTCTAATTAAACTAATCAATCTATGGGAAAACAAAACAATTTCGACCCCTGGGTTGGTTTAATACAATCATATATAATAAAGTACTAGCAAAACAAAACAATTTCAACCACCGCGTTGGTTTAGGACAGTCATAATTTCAACCACCGGGCTGGTTTAGGACATAGTCACAATTTCAACCACTGGCCTGGTTTAGGACAGTCACTATTTCAAATACTGGCTTGGTTTGGCCTGACTGTCACAATTAGACAATAACAAGTATATTGCTTTTCATTTCTGAATTTCACAATTAGAAAATAACAATATATTGCTTTTCATTTCTATACCAATATATTGCTTTTCATTTTTTTATTTTTGTTCAACCACAATTTCAATCAGATACTATTGTTTGACTTAAAATAACAACGGGCTAGCTTAGGACAATCACAATCACATTAAGTCCAAGCCATCTCGGTCTAGAAATTAAGTGGTATATGATCCGAGTAGTAGGAATTAAATTTAACTAATTTAAGTACTAACAAACACAATAATTTCAACCATCGAGCTAGTCAACAACTAATGTCTATTCAACCACATTGGTGTTGAGATGAACCAGCCACGGTTGCATGACATTCCAACCACTGGGCTGGTTTAGTATATTGTTATTTTGTTGTAAAATATATTGTTGTTACTTTCTGTTCAACCACACCGGTTCAGGACAATCACATAAATTGTGTTTGAGTTGACCAACCACTGTTGCATGATGTTCTAGCTACCGAGCTAGTTTAGGATAATCACATTAAGTCCAAGCCAGAGCTTAGTTCTGGCGTTTGAGCTGAACTAGCCATGGTTGCATGATATTCCAACCACCGGGATGGTTTACGACAATCACATTAAGTCCAAGCCAACCTAGTAAACTATCCTAAAGCTCAATCACAAATAACCACCAGGCTGGTTTAGGCAACCAATGACCTGCATTGTATCACGAAATGAAACAAGTAAACTACCCCAAAGCTCAATCACAAACAACCACCGGGATGGTTTAGGCAACCACTGACCTGCATTGTATCAATCATGTGTATGATGTACTCGTCAAACATCTTATGTCCCGTCCGCTTTCTACAGATGTCCTCATTATTTGGAGAAACTGCCATCTCCTGAGAATTTTATTTCAAAATACCACTCTCAATTGTTAGTGGTTAGCCAACAGTTTTTCTTCCCTCTCCACCTCCCCACAATTTCCTTCTCTTTCTATTTTTCTCCATGGCAAACATCCCAATATTCTGTGACCAGATGGGTGAGAACCTAAAAGAATACCTAGTTGCATTCAAACCCCTATGTGTGTCCCTTAATTTCCTAACTGAAGATTGCTGGTTGTTGGTATTACCCACATTCTTGGAAGGTATCTTCATGCCATAACATCACCACTATTGCAACGACTTTCGCACTTAGGTTGTCTCTCCTTTTCTTGCATTCTGTTGAAGCCACAGACTACTCGGATCAAGGTACAAATCATTTAAATGTCATAGTCAACGGTTTTTTTCCAATAACTTTACACACTTGCATATAGCAACCAATGAAAAAGTAAGTGTTATTGAGACATAGATAGTGAGGTGGTGTACATATATAGCTCCTTGCAAACTTTGCGCATGCATATGTGGGGCAGAGAGGAACATGTGGTGCATGCCACATGTTCCCCCCTCCCCCATATATGGAACATGCTACATGTTGGGGGAACCTTCCCCCGTTTTCCATCAAAACTTTCATTTGTAGTCAAAATGATTGAAAAGGGTCAATGAATTCATTTTTTATGTCAAATGTCCAAAATACTTTACTAAAGAATATTTTTTCTTTCCCTCACATTCTCTTCCACACTCACACCTCTATTTTTGTTTCTATAGGCCACAATTGCGTGGAGGTAAATGAAGGTATTGTTGGCAAAACACCCATTTTTGAGTGTGCTAGGTCAATAACAAGTGGATGTGAGTGGTTTGGTGACAAAATCCAAAAAAATAGAAAGAATCCAAAACTTTTGAACATTGTGTTGAGACCTTTGAGGTCCCTTTAAAAAAGATATTATGGAGTTACATACTACAAAAACTATAGAGATTATGGTGGAGTCCCCTATAAAAAGTGTAGAGACCTTGAGGTCCCATACAAATTTTGTTGAGACTATCCCATACACTTTATGTACTAGGATCAACATGTATAAATATCTCTCAACATTAGAAAGAATCTTTCCTCTTTGGACCTTAATATTCAATTCACTTTTGTGTTCATGTTCTTGATCTCCTAGTGTCCATTGTCCCTTATGCTATTAATGCCTCATCAATGTGTATTAGCATGTACTCACTCTCGCAAACTATAATCTTGCACTCCTCTCTCGTTCTCCCAACTCTTGTATTCTTCCTCCTCCTCCCTTCTCCATCTCTTCCTCCCTCCTCCTCCTCCTCCTCCTCCTCCTCCTCAATCTCCTCCCTTATTCCTCCTCCTCCTCCTTCCTTCCTTCTCTTCCTCCTTGGGGAGTTCATCTCACAAAAGTTTAGTGTACCACTTGCATTCAAAGAAAGGGGTATTTTAATTAGACTTCTCAAAAAAATTTTACAGGATTACAATAACATGAGGAGTTTTTAATTGAACTTTAAAAAAATTAACTTTAGTTCATAAATAAAGAGGGGTGTTTTTATTAGGATGAAAACTTTTGTTGAGGGGTTTTTTAAATACCCCCTAGGTCCTCCTCCTTGTCCTTCTCTTCCTCCTTTTCCCTCTCTTCCTCTTCCACCTCCTCCTCAGTCCTTAATCCCATGAATCTATGAAGGTGAGTAGCTCTCCACTCTCTCTCCCTCTCCTCGTCGCTTATCCTCGACATGGTACATGGGTGGCAAACCTTGTTGATTGCTCATGATTGGTCCAATGGCATGGACACTTGATGCATGTCTTGTGATTCATGCTCTTGAATTCCATGACATGGCTAGGAGATGAGTTTGCACGTCCGACCACTTGACAATTAGGTTTGCATCCATTGGTAGCTCAATTGGTGGTATTCAGCATGGCAATGAACACTTTGAGCTTCCATATATGCAAAAATATATGTCTCTGTCTCTCTGTCTCTCTCTCTCTCTCTCTGTGCAACCTCTCTCTCTCTCTCTCTCTCTCTCTCTCTCTCTCTCTGTGCAACCTACACAGGCCCTCGTATCACTATTATGAGAATCACTAGTACCTGCTAGTAGTAGTGTAGATCTCATGAGTCGATAACAGTCTCTAGGGTCCCTAGATCGAGTTGGTTTCTTTGTTACCAACAACAAAAAACCTAGTAGGATTGCCCTGATGATCAATGTATTCAATATTCTATCGATATAAATACAAGGGTGTTTTGGGCAATTTTTTATCTCACAAATCTTCTTCTATGTTTGAGCATTTGAGTGTGTTAAATGAGCCATGGATATGCAGGTTGCATTGTCACATGTGAGATTCAAAAATCAGTATGACTTGCATGCAGTTCACTAAAATCTTACAATTGGTATCAGAGTGCAGTGTGTAGTATCAATGGTGACTCACGTTTTCGTGGGGATATTGAAGGAATGCCCGTGGAGCCTTCACTCCAAGCTACTCCTTGTAAGAGCAATGCAAACTACGCACCGCCCGTAGGTGTCACTCAAGTGGCTCCTGGATTGTTGTAATGTGTTTTTACGAGAGAAAGAGGGAAAGGGGAGATTGGAGAAGGGGGGAAAGGGGATATGGGAAAAGAGAAGGAGAAGGGGAGGAGAATAGGAGAATGAGGAGTGGCAAACACAAAGGCACTACAAAGGAAACAACAGAACACTGAAAAACACTCTTGGAAGAGAAGAGGGAGCTTGTATTACAAACTTGTGCATCCAACAATGAAGACCAAAGTCAACCATTTGGCCTTTTATACAAGTGACCTTTTGAAGGGAGGGCCATTTGAGGCTCAACACCCACAGGACTAAATTGATTTTGAGGCATTTGCAGCTCAAAACCCATAGGACCAGATTGATGCTAAGACATTTGTGGCTCAAAACACCTAGGGCCATATCCATCATCGTGCTCCATGGTTGTGGCTGTTAACATGCCCCCCTTCTTGTTTTGCTGAGCAGTCAGATCAGTTGCACTGAAGTAGGTGAGTGGAGAGGATTGTCTGGAGGACTGCGTAGCGGTCCAGTTGGTGGGGTGTGATCTGCGTGAAATATGAGTGAAACTTCCAGAAGTGGGTGGCATGCATGTCCTTGAAGACTCGAATGTGATGTCCATGGAGGTTGCAGACCAGGAGGTAGAGGCGTCAATCCTAGAATTGGGAGGGACTAGTGTCGGGGTTGAAGACAACCTAATTGGTCAGATTATGTAGTCTGTTGTCAATGGGCCGACTGTGGGCGGTGAGATCTCGGAGCAGCAAAAGGATGAGGTGGTTGAAGTGGACTGCTGCAACCACCATGGGGTCACCGCAGGTATCATTGAATCACTGGAGGCAAAATCAAAATCCCTCCTGAGTCATTTCCTTGGGGAAGTTATATTTTGGGAAGTTGTAGACAATATTAGGATCCTTTTGTTAGAGCTCTCGAAGTGGGCCTAGGTTCATCACCTTTCCATGGGCATGTAGAGGGGATGGATCTACTGCTCGACAGTGTGCATATGATAGTAGCACCAAAATTGCTCCTTTTTCAAAAAGGGGATGCGCCAATGGGGTTGAAAGGTGACGTTTGAGTCGCTGAGTGAAACAGACACATCGAGGGCTAAGTTGTAACTACCACGTGTGCACTTCAGGTGGGTTCACCTTTAATCGTTGAAAGAGTAGGTAATAAACTGAGTGAGGGGGAGAAATTCCATTATTTTGTAGAGACGGAGGCAAAATCCTTCAAGCTAGGCCTTCCAGTGATTCATTAGAGCACTGTCGGGCAAGTCCTGGAAGGATTACAGGTCGGGCCGCCATTGGATATCCTCGGGCGAGGAGGAGGGGGGCGTTGGAGGGACATCATCGTTGATATTTGGCATAGGCTCCTCCTCTACATTCCTTGCAGGCGTAGGGTCAATGGGTGTATGTACAAAATGTGCTGGCTTCAATATTGTATTGAGAGCATCATCTGGGAGGTTGAGAGGAGCATTGGAGGAAATGGACAGGGAGGTCCCATGCTGTGCGGTGCTAGTGTTGGAGGCATTAAAGGAGCACTCAGGGAGGTTGGTGTAGGGAAGTTGGGGGGGTATTCATTAGAGGAGTACTTAGGACAAGATTGGCGGGTTGTTGGGGGGGTTGGACAAGATCTATAGGGGGTGGCTATGGTATTTCTACAGGGGGGTGATAGAGTTAAAGATGGCGATTGCTTCTTGCCCCTCCTCCTTGGTAACATCTTCGGGGTAAGGCTACATGAATCGGGGTAAGGCTACATGAATTGTGTCAAAATTGTTGACCAAGGACTCGAGTGAGTCCTAGAGAGCTTGTAGCACCCAATTGTACAAAATGATGATGTTGAGGGGATGCTAGGCTGTCGAGCGATATGCAACTAGGTGTCCTTGCATTTGGACTACAGAAGCCCGGCCATAGGTCTGCATCCAGCCGATGTCGGGCTTAGAGGCTGTTCAGAGTACATACCCATGGGCTAAGTTTGTCGGGCTTGGCTAATGCATCACTTCATCATCCTGTGGATAATTGGTGGACTCAGTGATTACACGACACCACTCCTGGACATTGAGGAGCGTGGGGTGGGTGGCTAGGGTTTGAAGATTAAAGGGATGGAGGAGGGATAGACTAGCAGGCTGAAGGTCGAGGGAGAAGTAAGACATGGCGAGGATGAGGCGACAATGATCGGGGTTGCGGTGGTGGAGGATGGTCTAGAGGGTGTTAGGCAGGAGAGGGGTAGTGAGATCTATGTGAAAAATAAGGTTTTGTGCAAAGAGTGCATCGAAGTGCATTTGAAGTGTTTGGGGGACCGTATGTGGGGTGAGGGTGTAGGACTAGGTGGCGAGCTATGCAAAGACCTCCCTATACATCAAGAACTCTTATTGTTATCTGTCTTCTAATGTAGATTCCTTTGGGTGGCTAGAGGTGCGTAGGTTCTCGTTCTCAGCTTGTATGGCAATGGTGAGGGCCTGATCCTGTGTGAGGAGATCCTAAAGGGTTTGGATTTGCTGGTCAGATCCCTCCCTATGGATCCCTCCCTAAGCCTAGCGTTCTGGCCCTCGACTTGTGCCCTCCGTTCTTCTGCGCTATGAAAGCTAGATTCTGCCTTGTCCAACTGGTCTAGCATGGTTTGAACCATGGATTTGCTGGTAGAGAGCTCATCCTTGAGCTTTGTGACTGTAACTTCCAGCTCTTTGACCTTTTATTGATACTCCTCTACTTTGTTGAGGGTAGGCTCGATAGCTTGTGCAGTGACCCTATGGGTGTGGCTATCGCGCATGCACTAAGTTGCGCTTGGAGGAGGGAGGAGGATAGTTGGGAGGCTTTCTCTTTCCTCCATTGCAAAATTGTTCATGCAACCTAAGGAATCTGGGCCATTGTATTCAGTAGCAGTAGCTAGAGCTCCATGTGGTCCGCCTGTGAGAGCTGTTGGGCTGACATGGTATTGTAGCCTCCAAGGGTTTTGTACTGTGGTGCACTGCAAAACTGTAGAGCTTCTATGATCCTAGCCTAGGGAGAACAGGAAGAGCCTATGATGAACGATGTGGGCTCTTGGGGTTGCACGAGGGTAGGGGTTTTCATCTTGGGGGAAAAGGGGGTGGGAGGAATGCTTGTTGCCATGGGGTGGAGACCAATATTTACACTATCATCTCCGTGAAACTCCTCCACATCAATGGGGTCGAGAATGGTGGCCTTGCCTTTAGGATGTCAGGAAGAGGCCTCAAAGCATCACTATCTCTTCAAGAATTCTTCCACTTGACGATCTTCGTATTGTTTGTGTAGTTGGTTGTCAAGTGGTTGCTGAGCGGGATAGGTGGTGGGGTTGGGGCTTGGATCTATTCTTAGTCATTTGGGGTCGGCCACCATCTCCTCTTCTTCTACTGTAATGAGTCTTATGGCTTCTTTGTCAGCCAGCCCATATCCAATAAGCGGCTGTTGCCCCAACATGTGTTGAGATATGGTGCCATGTGCACATGGATTAGAGTCAAAGGTATGGTGTAGGAATGTATTAAAGTAGCCACCCTAGGATGTGGACTACATGATGTGAAGACATGGATCAAGGACATCCACAAGGAGAGATGTGGATCAAAGGTCGAGAGTTCTCTTGAGGTTTCATTGGCATTCCTTCTTGGGGAGAGAAAGAGAGAGATAATCTATCTAGACGAAGGCTCCCTAAGTTCTACATGCTCTAAGAGAGACCTTTGAGAGAGTCTTTGCACAAAGCATTCAGCCGACCCAACCACAAAAAAATTCAACATCAGCGGACTACCTAGAGCAAGTAGTAGCGCCACCTAGGGAGCAAAAGGGTGAATCAGTAGTAGCAACAAATAAAAGAACAGAGACAGCTATAACCTAGAGCAAGAGAAAAGCTCCACTGAACTGCAAGCTCACAATAGGCTCTACACACGCCATGAAGAATAGATAAGATTTGCAGCAAGCAAATAGCTTAGAAGCAAATGGGATGATCTCACAATGGCAAACCAAGCCTCTACCAGCCCCAATTGGTCATGGTGTAAGCGGCAATGCAAAACTCTACGAGGCAGAGGATGGACCATGCTGGACACTATGGGTTTAGGTGAGGCATCTTTGGGAAGTGTTCCAGACGAAGATGCAAGAAAGAAGGTATTTGACTTCCTCACTGCTGTGTGTTATAGTCCTCATTTTCATTGTCGAGAAGAATAGGCTAGATATCATGGACACCATCATATGGAACACATTTCGGAGCATGTTCAAAGAGGCAGAGAAACACTTTCTGGTACTATATATGAAGATAGATGATGATTGGCTTAAGGAGGTGATGCCAGATATACAAAAGGAGTTCTCAGCGAGTAGTGAATTTGCATGTGTGGACTTCCCTCCTCCTTTCGAGGATGAAGAGGGAGAAAATCTGAATCGTTGCATCAGGGAAGACAAATTGTCCAAGTTGGACAACTGGCTCAATGAGATGATGCCTCCCGACACATGGGTGACACCGGATATCAGTAATGTGAACGTAGCTAAAACTTAGGAAAGTCAACCATTGCCAACATGTTGGTGTAGGGCAATCTCAATGAGCCTCCATGCCTCTAAGCTAGCCTAATCAAAGGTAGCGCAACGGAAAAAAACAACCAGAGTCTCAGGCACCTTCGAGCTCACAACGCCTCTAACAACCTCTAAACATCCACGAACAATCAAGGGATGCATCAGCAACTGTGACCTCCAACCTCAATGCTTGTCTATCAGCATCTATGGTTAGCAACACCCCATCCATCGACTCATTACCTGGCTCCAACTCACTTCTTTGCCGTAGCTTCATCAGCCCACATGCAATGCCTCTCTATGCTCAAAGAGCTTGAAACACCTATTTCATTAATTTTGGACGAAGCCCAAAAATCCTTCCCAAATGAAAACTTTACTTTGTGAAAATATCCTTCCCAAATCAAAATTTTACTTTCTGAAAATATTCTTCCCAAATCAAAAGTTCACTTTATGGCACTATCATATTCACATAAAAATATTATTTTTTCAATCTATACTTTTGCACCAACATGCAAGAATTTGAAATTTTGTGCATATTGCGAGTGACAATGTTATTTTTATGAAATATTTAAGTCTCCTTTCATCGATTTATAAATTTATCACGTCAAGGAAAAATATTAAAAATAATTAAATTAACAAATAACTTAGATATAGCTAGAATTGAGAGACGTTGCTCTCAGCTAGAGTCTTTATATCCAAAATGATACATATTGAACATATGTTTACAATTTAAATTGTTGCTCTTAAAGAGCCTCAATTCGTGCCATCTGCATGATTTGACTCCCCATTGTCTTATTGCTCAATGTCATGACAGTCCCTTGCCAGGTGCCATCTGCATAATTTGACTCCCACTTGTCTTGCCAAGCCCTGCCCCTTGGGTGCATTGACTCCCCATTGTCTTATTGCTCAATGCGATAGTCCCTTGCCAGGTGCCATCTGCATTAACTCCCACAAGTTATCTTGCCAAGCCTTGCCCCTTGGGTGCATTGACTCCCCATTGTCTTATTGCTCAATGTGATAGTCCCTTGCCAAGTGCCATCTGCATTAACTCCCTATTGTCTTGGCAAGCCTTGACCCTTGGGTGACATCCATTTTGACTCTCATTTGACATAGGAGGTGATGACTCTGATTATAATTGTCTTGGATTGGCTTCTTGCCTAGTACCCAAATAAAATCCTTCAATGTACTTCAATACAAAGCTTTAATCATGGACATTCTTTATTTGTGCTATCTCCTTCTACTTCCTCCATGGCGAGCATCCTTAAAAATTTGTGTATATGCAAAATAGTTTGCTGTGGTATTTTTATTTTTCCTTCTACCTCATATCCCATGCGCTTCTTTGATTTCTTTGCCCTTGAATGCCAAGACACTATGATTGTCTCCCTCGAAACTTGAGAGACCGCTTCATCATTTGGGACCCACTCCTTCATTATACAATTAGTATACAATGTGTTGTTATCCATATTCTCCTTCCTGCCCTTTGGCTCATACCATACCGCTGTAAATGTTGTAGCTCTCCCTTGGTCATCTCTTTGCACATCAACTACTTTTGCAACCCAAAACTTCACATTCTCATATTCATCATCCGATGGCCGAACCACAACAAAACAATCGATCTCTATATCTACTTGTGGCATAAACCCTCTCTTCTTCGGTCCACAATATGGACGTGGGAGTAAACTTTTGAGCCTCTCACATACTGTACTTTCCTTACGACCACCAACTTGCCTGCCACATCTTCTTACCAAGTCATCTATTGTCTCCACATCCTTGCATTTAAGCTCCCTTGAGACTGTGCTAAAAACCTGATCGATATCCTCATGTGTATGCCCAACATACAAAAATCCACATTCGACCTCATTGAAGATTCGATGAGCAACTAGCATGGAGCAGAATATAAACATGAGTACATTCTTATTTTCTTGCCAGCAATTATCAGCTTGTATTCTCAAAGTCGGTGGTAGGCAGCCTTTTTCTGCATGTACATTGCGAATTGCCTTCATAATAGATGTTACAACTTGATTGCTATCATGTAGATGCAAGGAATCAATCCATATATCTGCAAAGAACTTAATTCCATGCACTAACACTCCACATAGATGTGTCTTTAGAAAGTGCTTTCCTTGTAATTTAGGTGGAGTGGCAACAAAACGAGGCAATGTTGTTGTATTCTGATCCATGCCATCTACAATAAGGCACATGTAGTCATCGGGATGCAAAATAGCTTGCGCCTTCCAAAATGCATATTTTTGTCTGGAATGTCGAATAAGGTCATGATGAGATTTTCGGTTTTTTTTGTATAATTCCCTTTGATTTGGACATGTTGCACTCTCAATCGCTCGCTTTAAATCATCACAGACATTGCACTTTGACATTTTTTGCCTCCTTGGGATTTTAACATATCCAAAGTTCTTCTTCCAAAGAGTATACAAAGTATGAGAAGAAGCTATGGCATCCCCTCTTTGCCTTTGCTTTTCTGCAATAGAGTCAAATACTTCGAGCTTTGTCAAGCCCATTGGAAGGTGCATTTCAGTGATCGCGTCACCGTTAGGGAGTTTGGTAGATATATGGGGTTGAGGTAAAGCATTTTCATGTATGAAGTCTTGCAAAATTGCTACTGCCTTGACAGTTGAGATTCTTGATTTGGACCTTCCTCTATTACCGTGAATGCTAAATTTGTTGCCGCCCTTTGCCTTGGTGACTAAATCCCAATATGTACCATGGGATAATCCAGTAATATTGCGATATGCCTTATTGCAAATCCTTTTTCCATTTACTAGAGGTTTTACCGTTTGTCTTGAACTTAGCCTTTTATTGCCATTCTGAAGAAAGCAAGAGAGACTTGTGAGAAGGTATTCATTTCTTTTGCTTCCTCTTCTTTGCCACACGTGTCCTCTACATTCCCTGATGTCTGCAAGATCAATGAAGTGCATATATCTTCGCTTGCAACATACATATCCCAATGCATTTAACATGTTCTCCTCCTTCATTACTCTCTTCCTCTTTGGTTGCTTTTGTGGATCTGCCTGGATTCGTTTTCTCTTCATGCATATGTATGACCATTTTCGTTCCTCATGCATGTTGTTATCTGTATTTATGCACTTCTTCTCCTCACATTTGTTTGTAACCAAGCATCCATGATTGGTCGTTGCATCCTTGTCCATATCACAATCAAAGTTAAATATTGAATAATCCTCTGTTGATCTCATCCTCGTTTTTAACATACTCTTAGGACCATTCAAAGAATTCAATATTCTACGAGAGTATTGAGAACCTTGAAACTCTTCCACTCCTGAGAGAACATCACTGATTGGAACATCTTGCATGGCTTTCACAAATCCACAAGCTTGATTGACACTAGGTTTGTTAATATGCATGAACTCATCCACAATTGACAAGACATCGCTATTGAAACCTTTGCCCTTCTCACTGTGCAAGAATTCATCCACCCCAGATAAGGCTTCGCTTCTAAAATCATTTTGTTTCTCGGAACCAATGAACTCATCCACTCCAGATAAGATGTCACTTCTATAATTGAGTATATTGAAATCATCCACATTTGAAGTGATAGAGCCTGGCACATGGGCACACTTTTTAGGTCCTCTGATATTGTAGTATACCTTGTCTTTATCATTGAAAACCACGTGCCTCTTTCTCATGTTTAAAAATTGCATGCTCCATCTCATATTCTTGCCTACCTCATAGTAGGGATCACATAAGGATGTTATGTTATCAACCATACCATCATCAATGACTTTTAGAATCCTCATCTGTGCAAATGACCATTGCTCCACTTGTTCAAATCCCAATATTTCATCTTCTGCTACAGTCTTATTTGCAAATGATCTCATTTGTAAAATGTCCCCTATAGTAAAATCCAAGGTGGTGCACTTTGTATTCTTGATAATGTATGTTGCATAAGTCTCATCTTTGTCCCATGCTATAAATGATTTGTTGGATGTATTGTAGGGCATAACATCTCCAAGTGTTTCCATATCTCCACATTTATACTTTAGCTCAACATGTGCGCTAAGAATCTTTGATACAGTAACTGCCACCTTATCTTCGCCAAGTCTTCGAAAGTGGCAAACTGAATTGGGATCACTATCATGGATTGTAGCAAATGCAACTACTTCTCTTTTGCTACATAAAATCACATCCATCCTTGGAACAAAATCTTTAGCCATTTCCTTTGTGAGAGTCCTTCGCAAGCAAGCTGCAGTAGCAACAATTACATAAATATTAGTCTCTTTTTAATAATCTACTCATTTATTATAATTTTTAATTAGTATTTAATTTATTGGTGGGAGAAGTTATCCGATCAAGTACTCATCAGATGGACATGCCAAGTTATCCTTTCCATGGTCGATCGAGCATTAAATACTATTTTTGCTCTAGTGTCATGCACATCCATAAAAAAACACGAGCCTGCTAGGTATGTTATCCAATCAAGCACTTATGGGATGGGTGTGCCACTTTGCATGTAAGTCAATTCCACCTAGTTGAAGATGTGTGCAAAGTATTGTGCCCATCAGATATGCTTTGCATTGTCGATCAAGCATAAAACGCCGTTTTTGCCTTAGTGTCATGCACAACCATGAAAAAACACGGTCCTAAGTGTGTTAATCAAACAAGTACTTATTGGATGGGGGCTCCACTTTTCACGCAAGTCCGTTTCACCTGAGATGCATGCAAAGTATTGTCACCATCGGATATGCTCTGCATGGTTGATTACGCATTATACAACGTTCTTCCCGTAATGATATGCACATCTGCAAAAAAACACGCCCTTAGGTATGTTATCTAACCAAGTACTACTTATTGGATGGGTGTGTGTCTTTGACAAATTTTCAATACCACCTAGGTTAAGGCATAGGAAAAGTATTGTTCCCATCGGATATGCTTTGCATGGTGGATCGAGCATTAAATACTATTTTTGCTCTAGTGTCATGCACATCCGTAAAAAAAACACACTGCTAGGTGTGTTATCCGATCAAGTACTTATGCAATGGGAATGCCACTTTGCATGTAAGTCAATTCCACCTGGTTGAAGGTGTGTGTAAAGTATTGTGCCCATCGGATATGCTTTGCATTGTGGATCAAGCATAAAACACCGTTTTTGCCTTAGTGTCATGCACAACCATATAAAAACACAGCCCTAGGTGTGTTATTCAAACAAGTAATTATCGGATGGGGGCTCCACTTTGCACGCAAGTCCGTTTCAACTACGTTGAGGTGCGTGCAAAGTATTGTCACCATCAGATATGATTTGCATGGTCGATCACACATTATACACCGTTTTTTCCCTAGTGGTATGCACATCTGCAAAAAAACATGCCCTTAGGTGTGTTATCTGACCAAGTACTTATCGGATGGGTGTGCCTCTTTGAGAACATTCCAATACCACCTAGGTTGAGGCCCATCGGATATCCTTTGCATGATCGATCGAGCATTAAATACTATTTTTGCTCTAGTGTCATGCACATCCGTAAAAAAACACGCTGCTAGGTATGTTATCCGATCAAGCACTTATGGGATGGGCGTGCCACTTTCCATGTAAGTCAATTCCACCTAGTTGAAGGTGTGTGCAAAGTATTGTGCCCATCGGATATGCTTTGCATTGTCGATCAAGCATAAAACACCGTTTTTGCCTTAGTGTCATGCACAACCATGAAAAAACACGGTCCTAGGTGTGTTATTCAAACAAGTACTTATCGGATGGGGGATCCACTTTGCACACAAGTCCGTTTCAACTACGTTGAGGTGTGTGCAAAGTATTGTCACCATCATATATGATTTGCATGGTCGATCATGCATTATACACCATTTTTTCCCTAGTGGTATGCACATCCACAAATAAACACGCCCTTAGGTGTGTTATCTGACCAAGTACTTATCAGATGGGTGTGCCTCTTTGAGAACATTTCAATACCACCTAGGTTGCAGTGTAGGAAAATTATTGTGCCCATCGGATATCCTTTGCATGGTCGATCGAGCATTAAATACTATTTTTGCTCTAGTGTCATGCACATTCGTAAAAAAAACACGCTGCTAGGTATGTTATCCAATCAAGCACTTATGGGATGGGTGTGCCACTTTGCATGTAAGTCAATTACACCTAGTTAAAGGTGTGTGCAAAGTATTGTGCCCATCGGATATGCTTTGCATTGTCGATCAAGCATAAAACACCGTTTTTGCCTTAGTGTCATGCACAACCATGAAAAAACACGGTCCCAGGTGTGTTATTCAAACAAGTACTTCTCGGATGGGGGCTCCACTTTGCATGCAAGTTTGTTTCAACTACTTTGAGGTGTGTGTAAAGTATTGTCACCATCAGATATGATTTGCATGGTCGATCACGCATTATACACCGTTTCTTCCCTAGTGGTATGCACATCCGCAAAAAAACACGCCCTTAGGTGTGTTATCTGACCAAGTACTTATCGGATGGTTGTGCCTCTTTGAAAAAATTTCAATATGACCTAGGTTGAGGTGTACAAACAGTGTTGTGCCCATAGGATATCCTTTGCATGGTCGATCGAGCATTAAATACTATTTTTGCTCTAGTATCATGCACATCCGTAAAAAAACACGCTGTTAGGTACGTTATCTGATCAAGCACTTATGGGATGGGCGTGCCACTTTGCATGTAAGTAAATTCCACCTAGTTGAAGGTGTGTGCAAATTATTGTGCCCATCAGATATGCTTTGCATTGTCGATCAAGCATAAAACACCGTTTTTGCCTTAGTGTCATGCACAACCATATCAAAACACGGCCGTAGGAGTGTTATTCAAATAAGTACTGATCGGATGGGGGCTCCACTTTGCATGCAAGTCCATTTCAAGTACTTTGAGCTGCGTGCAAAGTAATGTCACCATCGCATATGCTTTGCATGGTCGATCACACATTATACACCATTTTTTCCCTAGTGATATGCACATCCGCAAAAAAACACGCCCTTAGGTGTGTTATATGACCAAGTACTTATCGGATGGGTGTGCCTCTTTGAGAACATTTCAATACCACCTAGGTTGAGGCGTACGAAAAGTGTTGTGCCCATCGGATATCCTTTGCATGGTCGATCGAGCATTAAATACTATTTTTGCTCTAGTGTCATGCACATCCGTAAAAAAACACGCTACTAGGTATGTTATCTGATCAAGCACTTATGGGATGGGCGTGCCACTTTGCATGTAAGTCAATTACACCTAGTTAAAGGTGTGTGCAAAGTATTGTGCCCATCGGATATGCTTTGCATTGTCGATCAAGCATAAAACACCGTTTTTGCCTTAGTGTCATGCACAACCATGAAAAAACACGGTCCTAAGTGTGTTAATCAAACAAGTACTTATCGAATGGGGGCTCCAGTTTGCACGCAAGTCTATTTCAACAAGGTTGAGATGCGTGCAAAGTATTTTCACCATCGGATATGCTCTACATGGTCGATTACGCATTATACAACGTTTTTCCCGTAGTGATATGCACATCCGCAAAAAAACATACCCTTAGGTATTTTATTTAACCAAGTACTTATCGGATGGGTGTGCCTCTTTGAGAACATTTCAATACCACCTAGGTTAAGGTGTAGGAAAAGTATTGTGCCCATCAGATATGCTTTGCATGGTCGATCGAGCATTAAATACCATTTCTGCCTTAGTGTCATGCACATCCATAAAAAAACACGCTGCTAGGTGTGTTATCCGATCAAGTACTTATGCGATGGGAATGCCACTTTTCATGTAAGTCAATTCCACCTAGTTGAAGGTGTGTGCAAAGTATTGTGCCCATCGGATATGCTTTGCATTGTCAATCAAGCATAAAACACCGTTTTTGCCTTTGTGTCATGCACAACCATATAAAAACATGGCTGTAGGTGTGTTATTCAAATAAGTACTTATCGGATTGGGGCTCCACTTTGCACGCAAGTCCATTTCAACTATGTTGAGGTTTGTGCAAAGTATTGTCACCATCGGATATGCTTTGCATGGTCGATCACGCATTATACACCATTTTTTCCCTAGTGATGTGGACATCCGCAAAAAAACACGCCATTAGATGTGTTATCTGACCAAGTACTTATCGGATGGGTGTGCCTCACTGAGAACATTTAAATACCACCTAGGTTGAGGCATACGAAAAGTGTTATGCCCATCGGATATCCTTTGCATGGTCGATCGAGCATTAAATACTATTTTTGCTTTAGTGTCATGCACATCCGTAAAAAAACACGCTGCTAGGTATGTTATCCGATCAAGCACTTATGGGATGGGCGTGCCACTTTGCATGTAAGTCAATTCCACCTAGTTGAAGGTGTGTGCAAAGTATTGTGCCCATCGGATATGCTTTGCATTGTCGATCAAGCATAAAACACCGTTTTTGCCTTAGTGTCATGCACAACCATGAAAAAACACGATCCTAGGTGTGTTATTCAAACAAGTACTTATCCGATGGGAGATCCAGTTTGGACGCAAGTCTGTTTCAACTAGGTTGAGATGTGTGCAAAGTATTGTCACCATCGGATATGCTTTGCATGGTCGATCACGCATTATACACCATTTTTTTCCTAGTCATATGCACATGCGCAAAAAAACACGCCATTAGGTGTGTTATCTGACCAAGTACTTATCGGATGTGTGTGCCTCATTGAGAACATTTCAATACCATCTAGGTTGAGGTGTACGAAAATTTTTGTGCGCATCGGATATCCTTTGCTTGGTTGATTGAGCATTAAATACTATTTTTGCTCTAGTGTCATGCACATCCGTAAAAAAACACGTTGCTAGGTATGTTATCTGATCAAGCACTTATGGGATGGGCGTGCCACTTTGCATGTAAGTCAATTCCACCTAGTTGAAGGTGTGTGCAAAGTATTGTGCCCATCGGATATGCTTTGCATTGTCGATCAAGCATAAAACACCGTTTTTGCCTTAGTGTCATGCACAATCATGAAAAAACACGGTCCTAGGTGTGTTATTCAAACAAGTACTTATCGGATGGGGGATTCACTTTGCATGCAAGTCCATTTCAACTACATTGAGGTGTGTACAAAGTATTGTCACCATCGGATATGATTTGCATGGTCGATCACGCATTATACACCGTTTTTTCCCTAGTGGTATGCACATCCGTAAAAAAACACGCCCTTAGGTGTGTTATCTGACCAAGTACTTATCGGATGGGTGTGCCTCTTTGACAAAATTTCAATACCACCTAGGTTGAGGTGTACGAAAAGTGTTGTTCCCATCGGATATCCTTTGCATGGTCGATCGAGCATTAAATACTATTTTTGCTCTAGTGTCATGCACATCCATAAAAAAACACGCTGCTAGGTATGTTATCCGATCACTCACTTATGGGATGGGCGTGCCACTTTCCATGTAAGTCAATTCCACCTAGTTGAAGGTGTGTGCAAAGTATTGTGCCCATCGGATATACTTTGCATTGTCGATCAAGCATAAAACACTGTTTTTGCCTTAGTGTCATGCACAACCATATAAAAACACGGCCGTAGGTGTGTTACTCAAATAAGTACTTATCGGATGGGGGCTCCACTTTGCATGCAAGTCCGTTTCAACTACGTTGAGGTGCGTGCAAAGTATTCTCACCGTCGGATATGCTTTGCATGGTCGATCACACATTATACACCATTCAAACAAGTAATTATAGGATGGGGGCTCTACTTTGCACGCAAGTCTGTTTCAACTATGTTGATGTGCATGCAAAGTATTGTCACCATCGGATATGATTTGCATGGTCGATCACGCATTATACACTATTTTTCCCCTAGTGATATGCACATTCACAAAAAAACACACCCTTAGGTGTGTTATCTGACCAAGTACTTATCAGATGGGTGTGCCTCTTTGAGAACATTTCAATACCACCTAGCTTGCAGTGTAGGAAAAGTGTTGTGCCCATTGGATATCCTTTGCATGGTCGATCGAGCATTAAATACTATTTTTGCTCTAGTGTCATGCACATCCGTTAAAAGAACATGCTGCTAGGTATGTTATCCGATCAAGCACTTATGGGATGGGCGTGCCACTTTGCATGTAAGTCAATTCCACCTAGTTGAAGGTGTGTGCAAAGTATTGTGCCCATTGGATATGCTTTGCATTGTCGATCAAGCATAAAACACCGTTTTTGCCTTAGTGTCATGCACAACCATGAAAAAACACGGTCCTAAGTGTGTTAATCAAACAAGTACTTATCGGATGGGGGCTCCAATTTGCACGCAAGTCCGTTTCAACTAGGTTGAGATGTGTGAAAGTATTGTCACCATCGAATATGCTTTGTATGGTCGATTACGCATTATACAACGTTTTTCCCGTAGTGATATGCACATCTGCAAAAAAACATGCCGTTAGGTATGTTATCTGACCAAGTACTTATCGGATGGGTGTGCCTCTTTGACAACATTTCAATACCACCTAGGTTAAGGTATAGGAAAAGTATTGTGCCCATCGGATATGCTTTGCATGGTCGATCGAGCATTAAATACCATTTTTGCCTTAGTGTCATGCACATCCGTAAAAAAACACGCTGCTAGGTGTGTTATCCGATCAAGTACTTATGCGATGGGAATGCCACTTTGCATGTAAGTCAATTCCACCTAGTTGAAGGTGTGTGCAAAGTATTGTGCCCATCAGATATGCTTTGCATTGTTGATCAAGCATAAAACTCCGTTTTTGCCTTTGTGTCATGCACAACCATATAAAAACATGACCGTAGGCGTGTTATTCAAATAAGTACTTATCGGATTGGGGCTCCACTTTGCACGCAAGTCTGTTTCAACTACGTTTAGGTGCGTGCAAAGTATTGTCACCATCAGATATGCTTTGCATGGTCGATCATGCATTATACACCATTTTTTCCCTAGTGATATGGACATCTGCAAAAAAACACGCCCGAGGCATACGAAAAGTGTTGTGCCCATCGGATATCCTTTGCATGGTCAATCGAGCATTAAATACTATTTTTGCTCTAGTGTCATGCACATCCATAAAAAAACACGCTGCTAGGTATGTTATCCAATCAAGCCTTATGGGATGGGCATGCCACTTTGCATGTAAGTCAATTCCACCTAGTTGAAGGGGGGGGGGGGGGGAAGGGGGGAGCGGGGGGGGCTGGCGGGGGAAGGGGGGGCAGGGCGGGGGAAGGGGGGGCAGGGCGGGGGAAGGGGGGGCAGGGCGGGAAGAGGGGGGGGCTGGCGGGGGGGGAAGGGGGGAGCGGGGGGGGGGACTGGCGGCCACGGCCGCCAGCCCAGGGGAAGGGGGGAGGGGTGCAGGGGGCGAGGGGGGGGTTGGCGGCCACGGCCGCCAGCCCTGGGGAAGGGGGGGTGGAGGGGGAAGGGGGTGGGACGGGGGCGAGGGGGGGGGCTGGCAGCCGCGGCCGTTATTCCTCGGGAAGGGGGGTGGAGGGGGAAGGGGGTGGGATAGGGCGGGGGGGCAAATGGGGGGAGGGGGGGCTGGCGAACAGCCCGGGGGAAGGGGGGAGGGGGGCGGGGGGGGAGGGTGAGGGCTAGCGGTAGGGGAAGGGGGTGGGACAGGGGCAGGGGGGAAGGGGGGAGGAAGGGGGTGGGACGGG
>NC_141609.1:6520922-6550922 GCF_047967505.1 Dipteris shenzhenensis | reverse complement strand
TCACATCAATCAAAAATCTTAATCTACGTCTTAATGAAGCAGTTACAGATGATGATGTTATCTGGGGTCAAAGGACGTGGTTTGTGAATGCCAAAGATGTGGAAGCTGCAGCTCTCTTTACTAATAGCTGAAGCCTTGATATATCCTATGCAATGCAAATATACGAGGCTTTGAGAGATGGTAAGAAACGTGTGGCAAGCAATGTGGTCTCATGCCCAATAATGTTTTGTCCAACCAAAAATAGTTTTCTGGATCAAATAACATTTATAGGGCCTACACATTTCAAGGAAACCTTCAGTCGATTCTTTAAAGACACTCTTAAAAATATTCTACATGAACAAGGCGAAGAGGCACAAGGTGAGAATATGCTAAAGGAAGCAAAGAAGAAATTCCTCCTTCATTGTAGATTCCAGCCCATTGATGGTCAACATTGGGCTTATGCTTGTAATCACATCGCAAGGGAAGCAAAGGAGGTCAAAAGACTCACTCCAGAACAATTTGCAAAGATAAGTTCATTCCATTATTATCCTGCAACAATCTATATATTCAAGCATGAGATCAAGTATTTGATTGAGTCCGAAAGACTTAATCATTATGTCCATGGAAAGCGTAAGATATCCTCAACATCAGAGGTCTTACAGAAGGCAAGGGTTATATGGACAACATTTGGTTCTCCAAATCCTGATTTGAAGCGAAAGGTCACAAAAGCAGGCATCGACACACTCACGAACTTCTATACTTCTTTGAGTGCAGTTGTGCCTAGGGGAACTCAAGAGCGAGAAGAAAGTATGACAAGCCTCAAGGTGGTGAGGGACAGATATGCCGACTAACTTCTATCATATTTCGTCCTGTTGAAGTGTTCAATGAGATGCTTGAAACGTGCATTGCTTGTGAGCGTGGACAGTTGACCTATGAAGCTCCTTTGTCTATCTCCGGAAAGTCAAAGGTAATGGATAAGAAGGAGGTGACGGCAAGGATGTGGAGGCCTATAAAGTACCTACCTGACAAGTATGCATCCATGGCAGCACAAAAAATTTTAAAGAAAGAATGGTTTTTTGGAAAAAAAGACAAAGACCACTGCATGGAAGAATGCATCAATGTACAGGTGAGGCGTGATGCAGTGCATAGTGCCATTAAGTATTTGCTGTCAGAGAAACAAATTCCACTTACTCATTATAACATTGACTATAATGTGGTGAAGCATATAGCTTCTTTGTCAACACCCAAGGTAAAGCTATGGGCAAACAGGTGGATTAAAAAGGATGAAGATGGGTCAAAAATAGTAACCTCTTATATGAGAAAAGAAATCCCACAACAGGTGGTTGCATATGTGGAAAGATTAATCAGTGAGATAAGGATGCCGACAGATATGCACCAAAGCTTTCAATTCAATCTAGAGGTTATGGCAGAGTCTGGAAAGATTGTGAACTTCAGGGGAATCTCAGAAGATGACTTCTTCAAGAATGAGTCAGCATGGGATAAGCCACAACTATTCTTTATCAATGAAGTTTCTAGCGATGATATCCATAACTTCATTGATAGAATAGTATATACCACCATTAGCAAAGTGGCAATTTGCAACATTGTCATTTTTGTTGATAAAAAAGACAAAGAAGCCATGCAGGTTACTCTAGAGCGAGCATATTCATCAGATTTGAAGATATATAGTGGTGTTTATGCAGCAAAGAGAGGCAAGAGAGAATGTGGCATAGTGATTCAATCTCTTGAATCATTCTTTTTGTGTATGCGGAGTCCCAACCCTGATCACTCCTTACAAAAGAACATAAGAGGGAATTCAAATAATTTGAGATTGATGCTAGAAGAGCAAGATATTCCCAGGTCGATACATTATCAAAAAAACAACTATGGAAGTCCTACAAAAAGTGGGAGTCTCTTGCTTACCATGATGGAGAATTTGTTACCGGCAGGTTGGGAGGTCACCTTGTGTAGGATGGGATATTTATTTGAGGATCTCCTCAGAAAAGGCAACTCCACAAATATTATTGAAAATAAGCATTTCATGGCTTATTTTCAGCTTCAAGCAGATCTAACCACAGGCTATGAAAAAGAGATAGACCACAAGGACACCGATGACATGGATGATTACCTTGAAGATCATAATGTCCCAGTTGATGATGATGAAAAGATGGACTTACATGACCCGTTCAGAGAGAGGTTGGTGGATGAAGACAAACATGATGATGCCTTCTTCGATAATTATGGCTCGCAGGGTTATGAAAAAAGGCCACTACGACAATACTTAGCGGTATGAACTCTCTATTTCTCAACTAAATACAATTTTTTAAATAAGATTTAAATTTAAAGATAATGAATCTAATCTCTCATTTTTGTTTACAGGCAATAGAGGGAGAAGAAATGGATGAAGTCAATACGGAGGCACTCCCTTCTACTTTAACAATGCAACCACCTCTAAATTTGATTGAAGAATCCCATGAGCACAAGAGCTTTAAAGACACCATGGAAAAGCAGAATGACCCCAAACATAGAATACAAGCTATGACAGAGACCCATTCTGCAAATTTAGCTGCATTGGATAAAATGGAGAGCTCATTTGAAGTTAGGATCATTTTGAAACGAGAACCTCAGTATTTGAGCTTTGGTAGAGAGGAGGTTTCAATCCTCTCCAATCCTTTAAAAGAGGTTAATGACAATGTTATCTTGGCCATTCTCAGGGAACGTTTGTTTATTTGTTGCTACTTCAATGAGCTAACATTTGTTTATTTATTCACAGTGTAGTTATATATCAGTTTCCTAGTGTAGAATGCAAATCAATTCTATGAGCTAACGTTTGTTTATTTCTTGGTGTAGTGTAGTTATTTCTCAGCTTCCTAGTGCAGTGCAGCATCATGTCTACATGCTCGATGCTCTCCTTTCTTCTATTCTTAGCTCTCCTCAAAAGACTATAGAAGATGTTTGTACCTGGTTAAGCCCTTTGAATTTAGATGGGGTGCGAGTCATCTTAATGCCTTATCATGAGGCGTAAGTATCAACTCTAACTTTATTTTTACTATTTCTTTGGCAAGTTTGTGTAAAACAATAATCATTTTTATTCTGGTCGTGTAGCTCACATTGGAGTCTGATCATTTGGGGCCTTGAACTCAACCATTTGTGGTTTGTGAATTCAATGGAAGGCTATCATGCCAACTCCCCAAGGTAATTATTCTCTTAATATTTTTGATACTTTCTTATTTTGTATCTTATGATCATGACATATTAATATATTTAATATGTCATGATGGACAGTGCTGCATATCGGCTAGTATCTGATGTCAGAACAACCACGGAGTAACAAGATCAAGTAGAATTCAAAAGACGTCTGCCAGTGGAGCAAAAAGATGGGCACAGCTATGGGTGGAGAGTTGCCTACAACTGCATGTTGTTTCTTAGAGAGATTTTTGATTTGGAGTTACTAGTCAAAATGGAATCATATACATAAGCCGATCTGCTAGCATTTCTGGCTGAGAGTATTCAGCGTCTAATTACTACCATTGGGAAACAACCTGAAAATATGACTACATTGTAGCATGTATAAAACCTTATCTTTATACTTGTATGCTTGTTCAAGCCTTTAATTGGGATGTGTAAATCTCATAACTTTTTTATATTTTCCTCCAAGAGGAGAAGAGACTGAGTCTAATGAAAGCATGCTATCTTTATACTTCTATGATTATTTAAACCTTTATTTTTATTTGGGATGTGTAAATCTCATAACTTTTTAAATTTTTCCTCCAAGAGGAGGAGAGACTCACTCTAATGAAAGCATGTATGAAATCTTACTTTTTAAATTTTTGCTCTAAGCGGAGGAGAGACTCACTCTAATGAAAGCATGTATGAAACCTTATCTGCTTGTTTAAGCCTTTATTTGGGATGTGTACATCGCATAACTTTTTTATATTTTTATAGCAGAAGGAGGATGTAGAAGACATAGCAAGTGAAGAAGATTATGATGTAGACTACTCTCTCAATAAGATGAGTCATGAAAATATGAATCTATTAGAGCAGATTGGAAGTTCATTCACCGCTATGTTGTTAATTTGACAACAACCTCATTTTTTTGAATGTGGTGAAGAAGAGATTTCAATCCTCTTGAATCCTAAGAAAGAGGTTAATGTCAAAGTCATTACAACCATCCTCAGGTTTGATGCATCCTTTTCCTTAGCTTTATACTTTGCTTATTTTGATTAAACCCAAGACGCTAATACTTTTTTTTAAAATATAGTAATGTTATAGCGAATTTTTCGCAAAATATACAAAGCGTTTCATATATGCTCGATCCTCGTATTTCGGAAGTGCTTAGCAACAAAGAAGAAACCATAGAGGATGTTTGCAAGTGGTTGAAGCACGTTCCTATGAATGACGCACGAGATATTTTTACAGCATATTATGAGAAATAAGCATCAAACCCTACTTGTTTTTTCTATTGCATTGCTAGAATTGTCTCAAACACAGTAATTATTCTTTATTGATAATGCAACTCACATTAGAGTCTGATAGTCGTGGACATCCTTACGAAGAAGTGCTTCTTTGCCAACTCAATGACATCCGTCCATGGCACTGTGTTAGAGTAAGTATAGACTACACTTGTTGTCACTTCTTGACATGTAGATTGATATGCAATGCACATATTCACTGTTGTTATATGTTTTGATGTGCAGATCAGCTCGAAAGTTAGTAGGTGCTATCGACACAGTAATGCAGCAATGTGACTTGGCACAACAAATAGAGTATATAACATGTCAGGTATCACATCAAGAGAATAGCCACATCTATAATTGTGGATGGAGGGTGGGCTACAATTGCTTTTTGGTACTTGGTCAAATTTTTGAGATACAAAATGACACCACACTGTCAACATATACAAATTTGCATCTCTATGCATTTATAACATGTACCATTCGAGCAATCATTAAGGGTGACATTATGGACCCTCCCACAAGGCAAATAGATAATGGCTCAGAGGAGTGCGAAATGAATGCCATCAAAGAGTCAAAGGGGATAGAAGACCTCAAATCTATAAACATGGCTTCATTGGAAGAATTGGGAAGCTCTTTTAATGTTAGGGTTATGATTCAACATAGACCTCAGTATCTTGAATTTGGGGGAGAGGAGATTTCATCCTCTCTAGAGCTTCAAATGAGGTCAATAACAATGTTATGATGGCCATTCTCAGGTTTGATACAAACTTTTTCTCTACTTGATAATTCAATATTTTGATTAAATCTAATAAGCTAATATTCATTTATTTGTTGGTGCAGTATAGTTATCTCACGATTTGGTAGAGCCGTACAAAACCGTGTGTATAAGTTGGATTCCCTCCTTTCTCCTATACTTAGCGATAGTAGAAAGACAATAGCCGATGTTTGTAAATGGTTACAGCCTTTGCATTTACATGGCATGCGAGTCCTATTTATGGCATATCACGAGATGTAAGTATCATGGCAACCTTTATTTTCATCTTATACTGGCAACATTGTGTTAAATAATAATGGTTCTTAATTATTCATGTAGGGAACATTGGAGTCTGGTGGTTTGGGACCTTGAAGACAACTATTGTTGGTTTGTTAACTCGATTGCAGGCTTTCATGGCTCAGTGCAAACATAAGTATTCTATTAATCTGTTGTTACTTCTATATTATGTACCTTATGTAATAGACACACTAAGTTTTTTAAATATGTCATGATGAGCAGGTCGATTGAGAAGTTGGTATCTGCTATCAGAGAAACAGGACAGTACAAAGACTCGGTAGACTTCCAAAAGCGTTTAGTAGTAGAGCAGGAAGATGGGCATAGTTGTGGGTGGAGAGTTGCCTACAACTGCATGTTGATTTTCAAAGAAATTTTCTCACTTAAGCCACAAATCTCATCAGAAGACTCTTTGGAGCTCAAATATTCAGAGGAGGATATACAATTGTTTAGGGCTGAAATCATTCGAGACCTAATTGCTGCCATTAGAATACAGCGTGCAACTGAAGCAATATCAGAGCTTGCATTTAAGGAAGAGGAGACTGAGTCTACTGTGAAAGCACTGCACACTACAGAAGAAGTAGAGACCCAGTGTACACCTACAGCACCACAGCCTCCACTCGAAGCATCAGAATAGTTGCCACAGCCTCCGCTTGCATTTAAGGAAGAGGATACTAAGTCTACTCCGAAAGCACTACATACTACAGAAGAAGTAGAGATTGAGTGTACATCTAGAGCACCACATCCTCCATTGGAAGCATCAGAAGAGTTGCCACAGTCTCCACTAGAAACATCAGAAGAGTTGTGATGCATGTATGATGTTGTGTTTGTATATATGCATGAGGAGCATATTCTCATGATGTTGTTTACTCCATGAATATTATGGTTGACATTTATTTGTTGTAGTATATGAATCATGATGTAGTTTTTGTTGATTATACACCAATTTTTGACTTATTACTTAAGTGGCATTTAGTCATGATATTTATATATTTATTTCATGCACACAATTTTATGATATGAATGTGTGATGATGTGATTATTAGGAAATATAACCTTCTGTGATGAGAATTTTGATATGAATATGTGATGATGTAATATTTGTAATATATTTCATGGCAAAGTATCAATTCCCAATGCTCCACTCACTTAAAGTACAGCATTCCCAATGCTCTGCAAAATTTTATTCAGTTGGACAGTCTCCACTCACTTAAAGTATAGCATTTCCAATGCTTCTCTCACTTTATTCCAACCCTTATCCTTATCATAGCGAACACATCGTGCCTTAGTGCACTTGTAATCTTCCATCGTAGTCCTTCCACAAACACTCTCTTATTTCTTACGTCCTAGTCCTTCTGATTAACTTATATTCATCTTTCACTTTACGTCTTCCCTCACTTTCTATCACTCTTGAAGGAGGGGCAACTCACTGTGCATCCCTCACTATTGCTCCCTCACTCTCCTTCTCCCACTTTCCCTCTAAGACAATGACTACTTACTACCCGACTTCATTTACTGAACTCAAATTCTATCTTAGATCTCTTTTGTATGGACCAATGAAGGGAAAATCATTCGAGGAGGATATGTTACGCACATGGTTGCTTGATTTGAACTCAGCAGAAGAGGTGAATATCCTTAGCTTTCTTTTTTGCTTCTTTTAATCACGTACTTCTTATGCGAACGAGTTAAATTTTTGTACAGGATATGGCGGTGGCTAGAAGCTGTATTGAAGAAAATGGTGAAGATGAGGAAAGCCAAGAGAGAAAAGAAGAGTTGTTGAATGCTTAAAAGTCGGCGGAAGATTCGAAACAAGTTGTGAGGAGATTTGCGATGCGAGCCCTGGTTACGCATGGCCTGCAAGTTTAAAGTTAGCTTGTTTTCATGAAACCAATGCCATAGTAGGCACTTTTGAGGAAATATGCTCTCTCTAATGACTTAATAGTCAAGTGATGGAAATTTAATTCCATAGAAATTTAAAGTAACTGTGAAATTTAATTCCATAGACTTATGTGCTTTCTAAAGTAATTGTAAGAGACAAAGATGACATCTTCTAGGCTGAGCTAATGGAAGGTGTTTTTTAACACCATATGGCTTTGAGTTATATGATCTACTTCTTGTACAAATGTGTCATGCTTTTTTTAAAATGTACTCTAGTTTTTTTTCTAATTTGATTTTTTAAAATCTTACTTTTTGTCTCTTTTAACAACACGAAGTCCTCTTTTTTTAATGTACTCTAGTTTTAATAACATGTCACGTCAATTTTTCTAATTTGCTTTTTTAAAATCTTACTTTTTGACTCAAAGTTTTGTTTTATAAGAGCCTCTTTTTTTGAAATGCTTTATCCAAAATTATCTCACAAAACGAATTTGGACAGTGCACTAGTCCAAAATTAATGAAATAGGTGTTTTGAACTAAGTCTCGTCATCTCTAGGGCTTTTCTCAGCGAGCTGCCAAGCTTCCTCAAGTAGAGCAACCTCCATCTCCATCACTTTCATCGATGACTTGCAAACAAAGCTCTCCCTAGCTTTTTGCCATGTGGCAGATAAGCCACTCAAGCTAAGTCTACATGGCCTATGGTTAGGATTTTTTGACGTGTCAAGGTTAAAATTTTACGATGGTTAGGTTTAGGGTTGGTTAATATGCCACATCACCTACAATGCCACCTAAGCACATAACCCCTTGCTAGGCACACTTTGTATTCAGCACGTGAATCTGTGTGCCACATCATCAAAGGCGTTCTCTTCTTCATAAAAACTTCGACAAGCCGTAACTTCCAATCCAGGAAGAATTGGCACGCACTCTAAAAAGGAAAAGTGATCGCCTTTTTAAGCTCTATGTGTTTCTCAAGTTAGAATCATTGTATACAATTAGACACTACCATTGAAGCAAAAAGAATCTCATGGTAAGACATTTGCGACAAATGGAAAAGCAACGCATGAATGCACAAACGCATGCCCAAAGCACAAGTGGATGAGAAGACCATAGCACAAAGCATGACATCCACACATAAAGCACTAAGGCACATGGAAGAAAAAAGCATCATGCAAGGAGAAACAAAACCTTTCCACCTTTAGCCTATATTCTTGTAATTAAACCTGAACACCTTGATACGAAGTGTGAGGGACCAGGTCCTCAGCCCTTAGTTTTTCTATGCAGTGGATTTTCCTTGACCCACTGGCACCCTCACCTCAGGTGCACCTAGGACTCACTAGCCCCAGATATACCCAGAGCTAATCTGTTTTGGCGCCTCCTGGGGTGCATCTCCACTCCCAAACGGTTCCAGGTGCCCTACAGCGCATCTTGGGAAAAACCCTCTTGTATCCCAACCTATCGGTGAAGACACATAGGCTCACAGACCTGTGCAACACCTGGCCTTCCTTGGATAGGGTCGCCAATTCGCAGTTCACATGGAATGCCCGCCACGCAAAAACCAGGGGAGGTATTGACATGTAAAAACCACACTTGACCACCTTAAGTAGCAAGGTACGCACTAAGGGGAGGTGATGTATCTGTAACTCACATTTGACCACCTTGCAGTAGCAAATTAATCATGTCACCAAGGGGAGGTGTTGAGATATGGTGCCATGTGCACATAGATTACAGGTAAAGGTATGGTGTAGGAATGTATTAAAGTAGCCACCCTAGGATGTGGACTACATGACGTGAAGATGTGAATCAAGTACATCACAAGGAGAGATGTGGACAAAAGTGTTGAATATTCTAAGGGCTCTCTCTATATAAGAAGGCTTCTTGTATTGTTGAAATATACATACACTCAAGATTCTCTTTATGAGTCCAAGCTAATCTATCTTGGAACCTAATTGACTTGAGGTACATGTCATGAGCACTCTCTTCATCATGTTTCCACATAGGTTCCATCCACCTTAGAGCGCTCCAGAGATCATGGGGCATGCATCTTTTAACAACATGTGGTAAAGCACGGGCATATATAGCATCGGATTGCCCAAGACCTCATCCTGCATCTTGATGTCTTCCCTCATCTACGTGCAGAAGTAATCAGCCCAATTGGCAACCTGTGGTGCTTCCAACCTAGCAAGGATGTTTGTTTAGCATGATCGACTAATGGTGGTCTATGTGTTTGACTTAGGTCAACCAATTAAGCACTCTTGTCGATTTTTCCATCTCGAGTTTTGTTATTTCAAAGAATTGAATGTGGCCAGCATGATCATCACTATCTTTTTGTTTTCATAGAGGCCACTCGTACTTCTTCTTCTTCGTCTTCTTCTTTCAGCAGCTGCAGGCTTTTTTCTGCTGTTGTTTGAGTTCTTCGTCGTCTTCAGTTTTGAGCTTTGCATCCGCCATAGACAACCTCCATAGCCATTTCTCCCTCCCTCCCTTGCCCTCCCATGCCTCTCCCCCTTCCTTGATCGCTCCCTTCTTGCTCAACCCCTTTGTTTCCCTTCTTTCCCCCTCTTCACTTCGCCATCCCCTCTCCTTCCATCCCTCACCACATTTCGATTGGTTGACATTAGCTCCCGCCCTTTCCTCACCACGCCAGGCTTGATCAACATCCGACCCGCCTCCACTTCCTCAGTCGAAGAGTGAAGTCACCTCCCCAAGGCCTTCGCCGCTACGCCCCCTTGCCATCTTTGCTGCTCGGCAGAGCCCTTTGGATGTTTCTAGTGTATTTTAAATTCTCGTCAACCAAAAACCTATCAGCTCAAAAGTGTATCTCAGACAATACTGTTTCTATCGTTCTATGGCCAGCCCAAAAACACACCACCCTCTCCAGCTCTGTAATAAGCAACCCAAAAACCTCCTCCTCCTTCTTCCTCCGTTCTTCATCCTCACGTCGATGGGTTTTTCCGCTGCTGCATCATCCGTAGCTGCCTTTGATCATTCCATCTCTTGCAACTATGCCAACCAGACCTGTGGAAACGTCTCCATCCCTTACCCTTTCTCAATTCAGGCCGATTGCGGCCTCCCAGATTATCGTATCTCCTGCAGAGATAACGCCAGCTACGGTCCAGGTCCCCTCCCTTTCCTGCAATTCGCTAGTAGCAGCGCCTCATTCCAGGTGCTCAACATCTCCACTTCCAACCTCGTCATCAACTCAACTTACTTCAAAGCCGAGTCCTGCGATCTTAGCTCCCTCGGCTTCATTGCTCTAACTCTACCTGATCAAGCTCCTTTCATCGTTTCTCCTGAAAACATCTTCACGGCAATTGGCTGTGATTCCACAGGGAATTTCAGCATTTTCACCCTCAACAATTCGACTCCCTGGGTAGCTGGTTGCAACAATCCTTGCTACAACTCCATGCCCTACCCATTCTGCAACAATTACGCTTGCTGTACCGTCGGACTCCCAAATGACGGAGTCAAATCCATCGAAATGACAGGAGGAGGCATTTCGTATCAAGACTTTGGAGATTACTGCGGATTCTCGACGGTGCTTGATCCCAACACGTACGAGAATCCTGAGGCTTTGGGAAGAATCGGCGCGGGCCATTACGGAATCAGGCTCTCCTGGGGTCTTCCCTTGTCGTCTGATCAGAATTGTTCCACGGTAAACACCACGACTGGATACGCTTGTGCAAAACTTTCTCAATGCGTGGACATAAAAACCGTTTCGGGTTACGTTTGTCAGTGCACTACGCAAGGTTACCAAGGAGATGGATACCGAAACGGAACTGGATGCAAAAGTATGTGATTACTGTATGTTATTAGTATTTGTACGCCATGCTAGCTTTTGCATTTTGTTAGTTCGCTTGTCGCTGTGTTACCGACGCTGGGACTTTTATCCTGATCTGTAGACATAGACGAGTGCGCCGAAGGCCGAGACAATTGTGAGGGACCTCCTTATGGAATATGCTACGATGATCCGGGAAGTTTTCATTGCGGTTGCACTGACGATGCCGTAGGAAATGGCGTCTCTTTAAGGAGCAACGGAACTGGGTGCACGAAGGTGGACAAACGTTTCAAAAGCAGCACGATCATCACAGGTGCGGTGTCCTCCACGAAATCTCTGTATTTTCGAAGTTTTCCAGTATTTCTCTGCCGTGCTCTGATTTCGTACTTCCACCTGTGCTCAGTTACTGCTTTGTCAACTGCTGCTGCGATAGCCATTACAGGCCTCCTATTCGGATGCATTTACAGAAGGCAAACTGCAAGAATCAGGAAAGCGAGGTATTTTGAGAAGAACGGAGGTATTCGGCTCAAGGAATACATCTCTGCAACACGAGGCAGAGAGACACCGAGACTGTTCTCCGAGGCTGACCTCAACAAGGCCACTCAAACCTTTGCAAAGCACCTCGAACTCGGGCGGGGAGGCTATGGCACCGTGTACAAGGGCATCCTTGCAGACTCTACTGTTGTGGCTATCAAAAAATCTAATCAAATCGAACAGCACGAAGTTGACCAATTCAACAACGAAGTGATCATCCTGTCACAGATCAACCATCGAAACATTGTGCAGCTCTTGGGGTGCTGTCTGGAGACACCAGTTCCGCTTCTCGTCTATGAGTACATTTCAAACGGTACACTCTCCGAGCATTTAAAAGGAAAAGATGGGCAATTCCTCAGCTGGGAAAGTCGCCTGGCAATCGCTCTCGAAAGCGCACAAGCATTGGCATACCTTCATTCGTCTATTTCTACGCCAATATTTCACAGAGATATCAAGTCTTCCAACATCCTTCTGGATAAGGCACTAACCCCGAAGGTTTCTGATTTTGGTATATCGCGCCTTGTGCCGATGAATCAGACCCATATTTCCACCGTAGTGCAGGGCACACTGGGGTACTTGGATCCGGAATACTTCCAGACGTTCCAGCTAACTGACAAGAGCGATGTTTACAGCTTCGGAGTTGTCTTGCTCGAGTTGATAACTTCGCTCAAGCCTGTTGCAATGGAAAGAGGGGAGGCTGAAAGCAATCTGAGCGTGCTCTGTATATCAAGGTGGAAGACTGGCACATTTTCTACAGTAATCGATCCTGGTCTTAGAGCATCTCAGAATCCACTCATGATGCAATCGATCAATCAAGTAGCAAAGCTTGCAATGACCTGCCTACGGGTAGAAGGCCATAAACGCCCTGCTATGAAGGACGTTTTCCAGGAGCTGATGTGGATCAGAGGGTCGAACGAATCCATGGGAGCAGTTCTTCATCCTTCTGCTTCTCAGGGTGCGGAAGAGGAAGAAATAGAATGACTAATCCCCTCCTCACAGAAACTAATGGCCAATTCAAGTCACACTTTCAGGGACGCTTCAGGTTCTAATCCGAGTGGGCTTCAAGCATTCGAGATGGTTATGAGGGAATCAATCAGAACAGGAAGATAACTGGATATCTCAAGGTTTATTGGAATCTCTCAATTATAGCATTCTGACTTTACATCAATTAAGGCCCCATTTAGTTGTTGGGATGAACTTGTCTCGTGAACTGGCCTCCCCCTACTTGGACGTGCAACCTGCTCCCCCTTTCCACCAATAAAAAGGCTTGTGGAGACTCCGATCTTTCGGTCCAAGAGTATTCCATCGCTGGGCTGGAATCGCACATATCATAGACTCTAGGTTGGCATTTGACTACCAGAGAGCTTAGTTGACCCAGCCCCTAATCTCCATGGGGCCTCTCCAATCGACTGCTAGTGGTGCTGGGTGACTCCCACTAGCCACGCGTGAGGGGGGGGGGAGGGGCACTCTTGCACTCTATGCATCCGGTGCTTATTCATGAATACTTAATTATATATATATATATAGATTGATACATAGAGAGAGAGAGAGAACACTGAAACACAATGCAACATGTGCAAGCAAGAACATATTTAAAAGAGGCTTATATAATTTAAATTCTTATACTTTTGCAATGATTTTTTCACCTGTTCCCTAGGTATACATGTTGTAGTTTTGATTTTTAAAATCCCCTTCCTACATGTTCAAATCATAAAATATATTAGATACGTGTTTTTTAAATCCAATTGTGTCTGCAAATGGCTTATTAAGTCCCCAAATTAAAAAATCCTCTTCAATTTAATTACAAGCTACTCTCTCTCTCTCTCTCTCTCTCTCTCTCTCACACACACACACACACAAATACTAAACAAATGTATTACATGCCATTCATCTTGTAATAATAAAAACAAACTACTGCGCTGGTGGCAATTAATATCCTAGTGTGCAACCAACCACTACGTTGGTGACCTGCTAGCAACCACTTATCCTGACCACTTATCTTGCACTTCCGCCTTGCTATCCTAAAAAGGATCGTATTATTGCAAAGTGCTATACTAAAATAGTCCCCTTTAGGCTGGTTCTCTTTATCTATTATTAGAATTCAGCCACCGCACTGGTGACCACAAATGCTAAATGTGCTCTATAGAATCGTACTGTATTATTGGAAATTTTCCATCAAATTATAAAGTCCAACTTAGGGAAACATTTTCAAATCATAAAGTCTAGTAATTCTTGTTAGCACATGCCTGCTATTACATGTGCTAACAAGCACCTGCAATTACAAGCATTGCATGTGCTAACTAGCATCTGGCAGTGGTAGATGAAAGTGCTAATAAGCATTGCAAGTGCTAACCCCGGTAGTGCAGGTGCTAGCATCTGCAAGCATTTGTTGTGAGATGACAGTGCTAATTGCAAGTGCTAGCCAATATTTATAGTGCTAATAAGCATTGTAGGTGTTCGCAAGCATTGATTGTGGTAGCAACCATTTTATGTGCCAAGAAGCCTATGACATTGGTAGAAGAGAGTGCTAATCAGAATATGACAATTATAACTAGCATATGGCACCGAGCAAAGGTGAGAGGAAACCATCCCATGATTTCACCTAATAGCACATGACAGTGGAAATCAACATATCATAATGTAGCTACCATGTCAGTGGTAAGTTGCAGAGTAGGCGCTATCAATCATGCACTTTAGTAGGGCAATACCTGAGGCTCCTCGAGAAGGTGCATCAGGTGCTTGATGTATATTTATGCCAACTCTTTCTCAACACACGTCCTTCTTGTTGGGGGAAACACACGTCTCGGCCTCCCAAAATGATTGTACAAGTTCTTTTATTTCATCACTAATTGGGCTAGTGTAGTGCGGTGTTGCTTTCAACATGCAGCCAATGAGAATAGTCCATTACCATCATCAACCCGTGCATAGACTCTAGATCTTGCCTCATACAAGCTACGCCTAGGAACTTGAAGTACTCTTCAGACCTTTGCCAGGGGAATGCACTGATTGGAGTTCATCAGCATAGTCAATGCACTTTTCTTAAACAACAACTCATCTTTGGAAGCTGGTTGCTTTACAGTGTCCAGTGTACCATGAACATTGTTAATGAGGCATGCTTGAACATCACCTTTTTCTCTTGATGAAAGGTCACGAAGGCATTGGACGCGAGGATGTTGCAATATTGAATTTAAAAGTTCAGCCTTGAGTTGTGCACCTATGCCAGTCATCATGCTATCAAAAAATTGCACAGTTTTGTTAATAATCCTCTGCTTTTGCAAGTCATCAGTTCCATATATAGTAACCTCCCTCCTGCATTTGTCTCTTGTGCACTGTTCTCTTTTCTTTCTAGCTTCATAATCCCTTATGACATTGCCCCATACTGTTGGTTGATTGGATCTTCCCATGTTGCCTTACATTGGCTCACCTTATTGGTAGCTCAAATGTAAACCCCAAACCCGCAATTTAGTGTAGGCTAGAACTAAGCAATGCTCTGAACGACGAATAATATAAACCAAGAATCCATACAACTTTCTGCATCAGCTCCATAATGCGAAGTTTAAAAATAGAAAAACAAGTGGGAGCATCAAGATCTGGTGCCTGTGGTGAGCATACTTACCAAAGCTTCAAGAAAGCTTAATTGTAAGGAGATTTGACAAGATTGTGGTAGCCCCTTCAATGTAGTATGAAACGATACATTGTGTCATTGGAGAGAGAGAGAGTCCACACAAGAGAATACTCCGCCTCAACAAGGATTCTTGGTGATGGAGCAGGCAACAGGAGGAAGCCTGTGCCTATGTGTGAGTGTGTACTGTGTGTAGAGAGAGAGAGGGGGGGGGGGGTTGTACAATTCAAATTCAAAAGAGAGAGACACTCCACGTCTAGGCTGAGTGTAACTGCCAATTAACATTATGCTCACTTACAAACAAAGCCAAAATGTGATATTCAATGGTGCTTCTTAGCATTGTCCATGGACATGCTTTTTTGACTAGGTTAACGTGCTTCCACCCATACACAAAAAATGCCCTGAACCTCAACAAAAATGTCTACACCCAAGCAAATATTGACCCATGTTTGTGTGTGTGCGTGCGTGCATGCGTGTGTGTGTGTGTGTGTGTGTGTGTGTGTGTGTGTGTGTGTGTGTGTGTGTGTGTGTGTGTGTGTGTGTGTGTGTGTGTGTGTGTGGTCACCCGTATATTTGTGGTCACAGCCCGATGGTTGAAATCTGACTATGTTTCAAGAGAACCAGCCTAAAGGGGAGGCCATAAACAAATGCATTTTCTAATATTTTACCAGCTCGGTGGTCGAAAGTTGACAATAGTTAAAGAGAACCTTGTGGGAGCTATTTTCCTTGTGTGCAACCAAGGAAAATGCAATTGGATCCCATGACGTGCGATTAGATGACTAAAAATAAGCACAATGGTTGTTTAGGATATACTAAAACCAAGTATGGGGTTAATCTATCATTTGGGATTTACAAAAACAAGTGCAGTGGTTCTTGTGACACATGATGAGAATCCAGGTGGCCTACAGTCTACACATTCATCAGGGAGACATGGACATCGATCCCCATGGAGCAATGCTCAATACGACTTGATCTCAAATCATTCACAATTTTCCTACACAGGTCAAATCCTATGTGTGTTTGGCAAATTGGCAACAATGAACATTCCTATCTTTGAGTTTCCTGATGTACCAGGGCTTCCAATGCTCAAATCTCCTCTGCCTAATTGAAATTTCAAGATTCTAATCCATAAAATTGAGATACAATCCGTCTGCTGACCCAACATGCGCCCCCCCTTTCTGCACTACTATGAGGAAAACAAAACAAAATATAGTATGTGCAAAAGCGCGGTCTAATTAAACTAATCAATCTATGGGAAAACAAAACAATTTCAACCCCTGGGTTGGTTTAATACAATCATATATAATAAAGTACTAGCAAAACAAAACAATTTCAACCACCGCGTTGGTTTAGGACAGTCACAATTTCAACCACCGGGCTGGTTTAGGACACAGTCACAATTTCAACCACTGGGCTGGTTTAGGACAGTCACTATTTCAAATACTGGCTTGGTTTGGCCTGACGGTCACAATTAGACAATAACAAGTATATTGCTTTTCATTTCTGAATTTCACAATTAGAAAATAACAATATATTGCTTTTCATTTCTATACCAATATATTGCTTTTCATTTTTTTATTTTTGTTCAACCACAATTTCAATCAGATACTATTGTTTGACTTAAAATAACAACGGGCTAGCTTAGGACAATCACAATCACATTAAGTCCAAGCCATCTCGGTCTAGAAATTAAGTGGTATATGATCCGAGTAGTAGGAATTAAATTTAACTAATTTAAGTACTAACAAACACAATAATTTCAACCATCGAGCTAGTCAACAACTATAGATATCATGGACACCATCATATGGAACACATTTCGGAGCATGTTCAAAGACGCAAAAAAACACTTTCTGGTACTATATATGAAGATAGATGATGATTGGCTTAAGGAGGTGATGCCAGATATACAAAAGGAGTTCTCAGCGAGTAGTGAATTTGCATGTGTGGACTTCCCTCCTCCTTTCGAGGATGAAGAGGGAGAAAATCTGAATCGTTGCATCAGGGAAGACAAATTGTCCAAGTTGGACAACTGGCTCAATGAGATGATGCCTCCCGACACATGGGTGACACCGGATATCAGTAATGTGAACGTAGCTAAAACTTAGGAAAGTCGACCATTGCCAACATGTTGGTGTAGGGCAATCTCAATGGGCCTCCATGCCTCTAAGCTAGCCTAATCAAAGGTAGCGCAACGGAAAAAAACAACTAGAGTCTCAGGCACCTTCGAGCTCACAACGCCTCTAACAACCTCTAAACATCCACGAACAATCAAGGGATGCATCAGCAACTGTGACCTCCAACCTCAATGCTTGTCTATCAGCATCTATGGTTAGCAACACCCCATCCATCGACTCATTACCTGGCTCCAACTCACTTCTTTGCCGTAGCTTCATCAGCCCACATGCAATGCCTCTCTATGCTCAAAGAGCTTGAAACACCTATTTCATTAATTTTGGACTTTTGTGTTGTTTTTGGACGAAGCCCAAAAATCCTTCCCAAATGAAAACTTTACTTTGTGAAAATATCCTTCCCAAATCAAAATTTTACTTTCTGAAAATATTCTTCCCAAATCAAAAGTTCACTTTATGGCACTATCATATTCACATAAAAATATTGTTTTTTCAATCTATACTTTTGCACCAACATGCAAGAATTTGAAATAATCCTATATTAGAAATTCTAGCTATATCTAAGTTATTTGTTAATTTAATTATTTTTAATATTTTTCCTTGACGTGATAAATTTATAAATCGATGAAAGGAGACTTAAATATTTCATAAAAATAACATTGTCACTCGCAATATGCACAAAATTTTTAAAACTTTTAATAAATAGAAAAAAGACATGATGCCATAAGACCCAAGTTTTGTATTGAACCAAAGAGGTATAATAGCAATTATAGCTATCATTGAGAGACGTTGCTCTCAGCTAGAGTCTTTATATCCAAAATGATACATATTGAACATATGTTTACAATTTAAATTGTTGCTCTTAAAGAGCCTCAATTCGTGCCATCTGCATAATTTGACTCCCCATTGTCTTATTGCTCAATGTCATGACAGTCCCTTGCCAGGTGCCATCTGCATAATTTGACTCCCACTTGTCTTGCCAAGCCTTGCCCCTTGGGTGCATTGACTCCCCATTGTCTTATTGCTCAATGCGATAGTCCCTTGCCAGGTGCCATCTGCATTAACTCCCTATTGTCTTGCCAAGCCTTGACCCTTGGGTGACGTCCAGTGCAAAATACAGGTGCCATCTGCATTAACTCCCACAAGTTATCTTGCCAAGCCTTGCCCCTTGGGTGCATTGACTCCCCATTGTCTTATTGCTCAATGTGATAGTCCCTTGCCAGGTGCCATCTGCATTAACTCCCTATTGTCTTGGCAAGCCTTGACCCTTGGGTGACATCCAGTGCATATTTTGACTCTCATTTGACATAGGAGGTGATGACTCTGATTATAATTGTCTTGGATTGGCTTCTTGCCTAGTACCCAAATAAAATCCTTCAATGTACTTCAATACAAAGCTTTAATCATGGACATTCTTCATTTGCGTTGTCTCCTTCTACTTCCTCCATGGCGAGCATCCTTAAAAATTTGTGTATATGCAAAATAGTTTGCTGTGGTATTTTTATTTTTCCTTCTACCTCATATCCCATGCGCTTCTTTGATTTCTTTGCCCTTGAATGCCAAGACACTATGATTGTCTCCCTCGAAACTGAGACCGCTTCATCATTTGGGACCCACTCCTTCATTATACAATTAGTATACAATGTGTTGTTATCCATATTCTCCTTCCTGCCCTTTGGCTCATACCATACCGCTGTAAATGTTGTAGCTCTCCCTTGGTCATCTCTTTGCACATCAACTACTTTTGCAACCCAAAACTTCACATTCTCATATTCATCATCCGATGGCCGAACCACAACAAAACAATCGACCTCTATATCTACTTGTGGCATAAACTCTCTCTTCTTCGGTCCACAATATGGACATGGGAGTAATGATACAAATTCATTTTCAAAGACTGGAGCTGGGCGCAAATCGTTATGAACATTTGGCCAAAACATATTGCATTCTTCCTTGACATCCTTTGAGCCTCGCATTCTCTCAAGGTCCTTTATTAAATTTCGTGTCTTGTTAATTACAGTGGTAGTGTGTTTCTCTCCAAGTAGGCTTCGAGTTAGGATATCTCCAGAGCATTTCCTCTTTGTATGTAATAAATGCTTTTAATCCTTCTATTTCACAGTTAGACCTCTCATTGAATTCTTGTATAGGAGCCCATGTTGGATACCTTTCCTTGCTGGGAATTGAAGTTAAGAGACTGTAAGGTTCTTTAGGTTCCCATTTTGTATCATGAGAATACTGTTGCCATTGCATTACGGGTTTTTCATCTTTAAAAAAAAAATAAAAGTAGTGTGGATTGGTATGACCTGTCAATACATCACCACCCGTTTGTATGAAAGGTAGAATAAAGCTCTTCCAATCATACATTCTTTCGAGCCTCTCACATACTGTACTTTCCTTACGACCACCAACTTGCCTGCCACATCTTCTTACCAAGTCATCTATTGTCTCCACATCCTTGCATTTAAGCTCCCTTGAGACTGTGCTAAAAACCTGATCGATATCCTCATGTGTATGCCCAACATACAAAAATCCACATTCGACCTCATTGAAGATTCGATGAGCAACTAGCATGGAGCAGAATATAAACATGAGTACATTCTTATTTTCTCGCCAGCAATTATCAGCTTGTATTCTCAAAGTCGGTGGTAGGCAGCCTTTTTCTGCATGTACATTGCGAATTGCCTTCATAATAGATGTTACAACTTGATTGCTATCATGTAGATGCAAGGAATCAATCCATATATCTGCAAAGAACTTAATTCCATGCACTAACACTCCACATAGATGTGTCTTTAGAAAGTGCTTTCCTTGTAATTTAGGTGGAGTGGCAACAAAACGAGGCAATGTTGTTGTATTTTGATCCATGCCATCTACAATAAGGCACATGTAGTCATCGGGATGCAAAATAGCTTGCTCCTTCCAAAATGCATATTTTTGTCTGGAATGTCGAATAAGGTCATGATGAGATTTTCGGTTTTTTTTGTATAATTCCCTTTGATTTGGACATGTTGCACTCTCAATCGCTCGCTTTAAATCATCACAGACATTGCACTTTGACATTTTTTGCCTCCTTGGGATTTTAACATATCCAAAGTTCTTCTTCCAAAGAGTATACAAAGTATGAGAAGAAGCTATGGCATCCCCTCTTTGCCTTTGCTTTTCTGCAATAGAGTCAAATACTTCAAGCTTTGTCAAGCCCATTGGAAGGTGCATTTCAGTGATCGCGTCACCGTTAGGGAGTTTGGTAGATATATGGGGTTGAGGTAAAGCATTTTCATGTATGAAGTCTTGCAAAATTGCTACTGCCTTGACAGTTGAGATTCTTGATTTGGACCTTCCTCTATTACCGTGAATGCTAAATTTGTTGCCGCCCTTTGCCTTGGTGACTAAATCCCAATATGTACCATGGGATAATCCAGTAATATTGCGATTTGCCTTATTGCAAATCCTTTTTCCATTTACTAGAGGTTTTACCGTTTGTCTTGAACTTAGCCTTTTATTGCCATTCTGAAGAAAGCAAGAGAGACTTGTGAGAAGGTATTCATTTCTTTCGCTTCCTCTTCTTTGCCACACGTGTCCTCTACATTCCCTGATGTCTGCAAGATCAATGAAGTGCATATATCTTTGCTTGCAACATAGATATCCCAATGCATTTAACATGTTCTCCTCCTTCATTACTCTCTTCCTCTTTGGTTGCTTTTGTGGATCTGCCTGGATTCGTTTTCTCTTCATGCATATGTATGACCATTTTCGTTCCTCATGCATGTTGTTATCTGTATTTATGCACTTCTTCTCCTCACATTTGTTTGTAACCAAGCATCCATGATTGGTCGTTGCATCCTTGTCCATATCACAATCAAAGTTAAATATTGAATAATCCTCTGTTGATCTCATCCTCGTTTTTAACATACTCTTAGGACCATTCAATGAATTCAATATTCTACGAGAGTATTGAGAACCTTGAAACTCTTCCACTCCTGAGAGAACATCACTCATTGGAACATCTTGCATGGCTTTCACAAATCCACAAGCTTGATTGACACTAGGTTTGTTAATATGCATGAACTCATCCACAATTGACAAGACATCGCTATTGAAACCTTTGCCCTTCTCACTGTGCAAGAATTCATCCACCCCAGATAAGGCTTCGCTTCTAAAATCATTTTGTTTCTCGGAACCAATGAACTCATCCACTCCAGATAAGATGTCACTTCTATAATTGAGTATATTGAAATCATCCACATTTGAAGTGATAGAGCCTGGCACATGGGCACACTTTTTAGGTCCTTTGATATTGTAGTATACCTTGTCTTTATCATTGAAAACCACGTGCCTCTTTCTCATGTTTAAAAATTGCATGCTCCATCTCATATTCTTGCCTACCTCATAGTAGGGATCACATAAGGATGTTATGTTATCAACCATACCATCAACCATACCATCCTCATCTGTGCAAATGACCATTGCTCCACTTGTTCAAATCCCAATATTTTTGTCCCATGCTATAAATGATTTGTTGGATGTATTGTAGGGCATAACATCTCCAAGTGTTTCCATATCTCCACATTTATACTTTAGCTCAACATGTGCGCTAAGAATCTTTGATACTGTAACTGCCACCTTATCTTCGCCAAGTCTTCGAAAGTGGCAAACTGAATTGGGATCACTATCATGGATTGTAGCAAATGCAACTACTTCTCTTTTGCTACATAAAATCACATCCATCCTTGGAACAAAATTTTTAGCCATCTCCTTTGTGAGAGTCCTTCGCAAGCAAGCTGCAGGAGCAACAATTACATAAATATTAGTCTCTTTTTAATAATCTACTCATTTATTATAATTTTTAATTAGTACTTAATTTATTGGTGGGAGAAGTTATCCGATCAAGTACTCATCAGATGGACATGCCAAGTTATCCTTTGCATGGTCGATCGAGCATTAAATACTATTTTTGCTCTAGTGTCATGCACATCCATAAAAAAACACGAGCCTGCTAGGTATGTTATCCAATCAAGCACTTATGGGATGGGTGTGCCACTTTGCATGTAAGTCAATTCCACCTAGTTGAAGATGTGTGCAAAGTATTGTGCCCATCAGATATGCTTTGCATTGTCGATCAAGCATAAAACGCCGTTTTTGCCTTAGTGTCATGCACAACCATGAAAAAACACGGTCCTAAGTATGTTAATCAAACAAGTACTTATTGGATGGGGGCTCCACTTTTCACGCAAGTCCGTTTCAACTAGGTTGAGATGCATGCAAAGTATTGTCACCATCGGATATGCTCTACATGGTTGATTACGCATTATACAACGTTCTTCCCGTAGTGATATGCACATCTGCAAAAAAACACGCCCTTAGGTATGTTAACCAAGTACTACTTATTGGATGGGTGTGTGTCTTTGACAAATTTTCAATACCACCTAGGTTAAGGCATAGGAAAAGTATTATTCCCATCGGATATGCTTTGCATGGTGGATCGAGCATTAAATACTATTTTTGCTCTAGTGTCATGCACATCCGTAAAAAAAACACACTGCTAGGTGTGTTATCCGATCAAGTACTTATGCAATGGGAATGCCACTTTGCATGTAAGTCAATTCCACCTGGTTGAAGGTGTGTGTAAAGTATTGTGCCCATTAGATATGCTTTGCATTGTGGATCAAGCATAAAACACCGTTTTTGCCTTAGTGTCATGCACAACCATATGAAAACACAGCCCTAGGTGTGTTATTCAAACAAGTAATTATCGGATGGGGGCTCCACTTTGCACGCAAGTCCGTTTCAACTACGTTGAGGTGCGTGCAAAGTATTGTCACCATCAGATATGATTTGCATGGTCGATCACACATTATACACCGTTTTTTCCCTAGTGGTATGCACATCTGCAAAAAAACACGCCCTTAGGTGTGTTATCTGACCAAGTACTTATCGGATGGGTGTGCCTCTTTGAGAACATTCCAATACCACCTAGGTTGAGGTGTACAAAAAGTGTTGTGCCCATCGGATATCCTTTGCATGATCGATCGAGCATTAAATACTATTTTTGCTCTAGTGTCATGCACATCCGTAAAAAAACACGCTGCTAGGTATGTTATCTGATCAAGCACTTATGGGATGGGCGTGTCACTTTCCATGTAAGTCAATTCCACCTAGTTGAAGGTGTGTGCAAAGTATTGTGCCCATCGGATATGCTTTGCATTGTCGATCAAGCATAAAACACCGTTTTTTCCTTAGTGTCATGCACAACCATGAAAAAACACGGTCCTAGGTGTGTTATTCAAACAAGTACTTATCGGATGGGGGCTCCACTTTGCACGCAAGTCCGTTTCAACTATGTTGAGGTGTGTGCAAAGTATTGTCACCATCAGATATGATTTGCATGGTCGATCACGCATTATACACCATTTTTTCCCTAGTGGTATGCACATCCACAAAAAAACACGCCCTTAGGTGTGTTATCTGACCAAGTACTTATCGGATGGGTGTGCCTCTTTGAGAACATTTCAATACCACCTAGGTTGCAGTGTAGGAAAAGTATTGTGCCCATCGGATATCCTTTGCATGGTCGATCGAGCATTAAATACTATTTTTGCTTTAGTGTCATGCACATTCGTTAAAAAAACACGCTGCTAGGTATGTTATCCAATCAAGCACTTATGGGATGGGTGTGCCACTTTGCATGTAAGTCAATTACACCTAGTTAAAGGTGTGTGCAAAGTATTGTGCCCATCGGCGGATATGCTTTGCATTGTCGATCAAGCATAAAACACCGTTTTTGCCTTAGTGTCTGCATCGAGGATGAGGGGGTCCCATGCCCTCACCTCCACAGATAGCCTCCTTCAACCACCAGTAAAAGGCTGATAGGTCTAAAGGAGGGTCTCCCATTTTACCTCATATATACCAATGAACCACCAATTCACCATAGTATGTGGGATTTTTATCCCTTCATTTATTTACGTTTCAGCTATGCATCGAGGGGCTCCAATACCCCTCCAATTACCAAGGGTACTACGAGTGGGGTTTGGACCACACACCAAGGCCCATATTTCCAACACCCCTCGTGGGCCTAACCCCACAAATAGACCTGAGAACCCAACAAACTCTGACCACTTGTCGGATCAGACTAATATGATGATCACCCACATGTAGGTCACGGTCAACCCTCAATTGTTAGTCAGATCAATCAATCAATCATGTAGACTTGATGCGGGTCATCACCTACCATGCCAGCTGCTTCCTTTCATAATCTGCTTGACACCTTTCAAATTGCACCATGCATTCGTTCGGTTGCCTGCCACAATCACCACAATCGATGTCAACCACGCCACTACAGTCAAGAACTTGTCCCACCCAAATGCCATGTGTTCACACCACAGTCCGCAGACCAACCGTCTGCTCTAATACCATTGTAGGGTATCCTATCATTGTCTGCACTAAGTATGAGGGGGTCCCATGCCCTCGCCTCCTAGCCACGCATAGCCTCCTTCAGCCCTCAATAACAGGCCGGTGGGATTGAAGGAGGGTCTCCCATTTTACCTCATATATACCAAGGAACCACCAATTCACCATAGAATGTGGGATTTTTATCCCTTCACATATCCACGTGTCACCTATGCATCAAGGGGTATTGGATTTTTATCCCTTCACATATCCACTTGTCACCTATGCATCAAGGGGCTCCAATACCCCTCCAATACATTCATATTGGGTTTGGACCACACACCAAGGCCCATATTGCCAACACAAATTAATAATCCCAACATGCAATCAATGATCCCATTGAGGAGTATGCAATTTTATGCACTATGGAAGCTCGTAGATAGTAAGCAAAGCAATCTGTTGAATGATGGAGCCAACAAACATAATAACAAGATCTCAAATACCACCAAGGAAAAGAGGAGTTTCTTCCCTAGTGGTATGCACATCCGCAAAAAAACACGCCCTTAGGTGTGTTATCTGACCAAGTACTTATCGGATGGTTGTGCCTCTTCGACAACATTTCAATACGACCTAGGTTGAGGTGTACAAAAAGTGTTGTGCCCATAGGATATCCTGTCGATCGAGCATTAAATACTATTTTTGCTCTAGTATCATGCACATCCGTAAAAAAACACGCTGTTAGGTACGTTATCCAATCAAGCACTTATGGGATGGGCGTGCCACTTTGCATGTAATTCCACCTAGTTGAAGGTGTGTGCAAATTATTGTGCCCATCAGATATGCTTTGCATTGTCGATCGAGCATAAAACACCGTTTTTGCCTTAGTGTCATGCACAACCATATCAAAACACGGCCGTAGGAGTGTTATTCAAATAAGTACTGATCGGATGGGGGCTCCACTTTGCATGCAAGTCCATTTCAAGTACTTTGAGCTGCGTGCAAAGTAATGTCACCATCGCATATGCTTTGCATGGTCGATCACGCATTATACACCATTTTTTCCCTAGTGATATGCACATCCGCAAAAAAACACGCCCTTAGGTGTGTTATATGACCAAGTACTTATCGGATGGGTGTGCCTCTTTGAGAACATTTCAATACCACCTAGGTTGAGGCGTACGAAAAGTGTTGTGCCCATCGGATATCCTTTGCATGGTCGATCGAGCATTAAATACTATTTTTGCTCTAGTGTCATGCACATCCGTAAAAAAACACGCTACTAGGTATGTTATCCCCGATCAAGCACTTATGGGATGGGCGTGCCACTTTGCATGTAAGTCAATTCCACCTAGTTGAAGGTGTGTGCAAAGTATTGTGCCCATCGGATATGCTTTGCATTGTCGATCAAGCATAAAACACCGTTTTTGCCTTAGTGTCATGCACAACCATGAAAAAACACGGTCCTAAGTGTGTTAATCAAACCTTGAGTACTTATCGGATGGGGGCTCCAGTTTGCACGCAAGTCTATTTCAACAAGGTTGAGATGCGTGCAAAGTATTTTCACCATCGGATATGCTCTGCATGGTCGATTACGCATTATACAACGTTTTTCCCGTAGTGATATGCACATCCGCAAAAAAACATACCCTTAGGTATTTTATCTGACCAAGTACTTATCGGATGGGTGTGCCTCTTTGAGAACATTTCAATACCACCTAGGTTAAGGTGTAGGAAAAGTATTGTGCCCATCAGATATGCTTTGCATGGTCGATCGAGCATTAAATACCATTTCTGCCTTAGTGTCATGCACATCCATAAAAAAACACGCTGTTAGGTGTGTTATCCGATCAAGTACTTATGCGATGGGAATGCCACTTTTCATGTAAGTCAATTCCACCTAGTTGAAGGTGTGTGCAAAGTATTGTGCCCATCGGATATGCTTTGCATTGTCGATCAAGCATAAAACACCGTTTTTGCCTTTGTGTCATGCACAACCATATAAAAACACGGCTGTAGGTGTGTTATTCAAATAAGTACTTATCGGATTGGGGCTCCACTTTGCACGCAAGTCCATTTCAACTATGTTGACGTTTGTGCAAAGTATTGTCACCATCGGATATGCTTTGCATGGTCGATCACGCATTATACACCATTTTTTCCCTAGTGATGTGGACATCCGCAAAAAAACACGCCATTAGGTGTGTTATCTGACCAAGTACTTATCGGATGGGTGTGCCTCACTGAGAACATTTCAATACCACCTAGGTTGAGGCATACGAAAAGTGTTGTGCCCATCGGATATCCTTTGCATGGTCGATCGAGCATTAAATACTATTTTTGCTCTAGTGTCATGCACATCCGTAAAAAAACACGCTACTAGGTATGTTATCCGATCAAGCACTTATGGGATGGGCGTGCCACTTTGCATGTAATTCAATTCCACCTAGTTGAAGGTGTGTGCAAAGTATTGTGCCCATCGGATATGCTTTGCATTGCCGATCAAGCATAAAACACCGTTTTTGCCTTAGTGTCATGCACAACCATGAAAAAACACGGTCCTAGGTGTGTTATTCAAACAAGTACTTATCCGATGGGGGATCCAGTTTGGACGCAAGTCTGTTTCAACTAGGTTGAGATGCATGCAAAGTATTGTCACCATCGGATATGCTTTGCATGGTCGATCACGCATTATACACCATTTTTTTCCTAGTCATATGCACATGCGCAAAAAAACACGCCATTAGGTGTGTTATCTGACGAAGTACTTATCGGATGTGTGTGCCTCATTGAGAACATTTCAATACCATCTAGGTTGAGGTGTATGAAAATTTTTGTGCCCATCGGATATCCTTTGCTTGGTTGATTGAGCATTAAATACTATTTTTGCTCTAGTGTCATGCACATCCGTAAAAAAACACGTTGCTAGGTATGTTATCCGATCAAGCACTTATGGGATGGGCGTGCCACTTTGCATGTAAGTCAATTCCACCTAGTTGAAGGTGTGTGCAAAGTATTGTGCCCATCGGATATGCTTTGCATTGTCGATCAAGCATAAAACACCGTTTTTGCCTTAGTGTCATGCACAATCATGAAAAAACACGGTCCTAGGTGTGTTATTCAAACAAGTGCTTATCGGATGGGGGATTCACTTTGCATGCAAGTCCGTTTCAACTACATTGAGGTGTGTACAAAGTATTGTCACCATCGGATATGATTTGCATGGTCGATCACGCATTATACACCGTTTTTTCCCTAGTGGTATGCACATCCGTAAAAAAACACGCCCTTAGGTGTGTTATCTGACCAAGTACTTATCGGATGGGTGTGCCTCTTTGACAACATTTCAATACCACCTAGGTTGAGGTGTACGAAAAGTGTTGTTCCCATCGGATATCCTTTGCATGGTCGATCGAGCATTAAATACTATTTTTGCTCTAGTGTCATGCACATCCGTAAAAAAACACGCTACTAGGTATGTTATCCGATCACTCACTTATGGGATGGGCGTGCCACTTTCCATGTAAGTCAATTCCACCTAGTTGAAGGTGTGTGCAAAGTATTGTGCCCATCGGATATACTTTGCATTGTCGATCAAGCATAAAACACCGTTTTTGCCTTAGTGTCATGCACAACCATATAAAAACACGGCCGTAGGTGTGTTACTCAAATAAGTACTTATCGGATGGGGGCTCCACTTTTCATGCAAGTCCGTTTCAACTACGTTGAGGTGCGTGCAAAGTATTGTCATCGTCGGATATGCTTTGCATGGTCGATCACGCATTATACACCATTTTTTCCCTAGTGATATGGACATCCGCAAAAAAACACGCCCTTAGGTGTGTTATCTAACCAAGTACTTATCGGATGGGTGTGCCTCTTTGAGAACATTTCAATACCACCTAGGTTGAGGCATACGAAAAGTGTTGTGCCCATCGGATATCCTTTGATGGTCGATCGAGCATTAAATACTATTATTGCTCTAGTGTCATGCACATCCGTAAAAAACACGCTGCTAGGTATGCTATCCGATCAAGCACTTATGGGATGGGCATGCCACTTTGCACGTAAGTCAATTCCACCTAGTTGAAGGTGTGTGCAAAGTATTGTGCCCATTGAATATGCTTTGCATTGTCGATCAAGCATAAAATACCGTTTTTGCCTTAGTGTCATGCACAACCATGAAAAAACACGGTCCTAGGTGTGTTATTCAAACAAGTACTTATCGGATGGGGGCTCCAGTTTGCATGCAAGTCCAGTTCAACTAGGTTGAGATGTGTGCAAAGTCTTGTTACCATCGTATATGCTTTGCATGGTCGATCACGCATTATACACATTTTTTCCCTAGTGATATGTACATCTGCAAAAAAACACGCCATTAGGTGTGTTATCTGACCAAGTACTTATCGGATGGGTGTGCCTCATTGAGAAAATTTCAATACCACCTAGGTTGAGGTGTATGAAAAGTGTTGTGCCCATCGGATATCCTTTGCATGATCGATCGAGCATTTAATACTATTTTTGCTCTAGTGTCATGCGTATCCGTAAAAAAACACGCTGCTAGGTATGTTATCCGATCAAGCACTTATGGGATGGGAGTGCCACTTCGCATGTAAGTCAATTCCACCTAGTTTGAGGTGTGTGCAAAGTATTGTGCCCATCGGATATGCTTTGCATTGTCGATCAAGCCTAAAACATCGTTTTTACCTTAGTGTCATGCACAACCATGAAAAAACACGGTCCTAAGTAAGTTATTCAAACAAGTAATTATTGGATGGGGGCTCTACTTTGCACGCAAGTCTGTTTCAACTACGTTGATGTGCATGCAAATTATTGTCACCATCGGATATGATTTGCATGGTCGATCACGCATTATACACTGTTTTTTCCCTAGTGATATGCACATCCACAAAAAAACACACCCTTAGGTGTGTTATCTGACCAAGTACTTATCGGATGGGTGTGCCTCTTTGAGAACATTTCAATACCACCTAGTTTGCAGTGTAGGAAAAGTGTTGTGCCCATTGGATATCCTTTGCATGGTCGATCGAGCATTAAATACTATTTTTGCTCTAGTGTCATGCACATCCGTTAAAAGAACATGCTGCTAGGTATGTTATCCGATCAAGCACTTATGGGATGGGCATGCCACTTTGCATGTAAGTCAATTCCACCTAGTTGAAGTTGTGTGCAAAGTA
>NC_141609.1:6430704-6520822 GCF_047967505.1 Dipteris shenzhenensis | reverse complement strand
TGGCTACAGAGAGATTTAGGAGTCGAGAGAGAGAGAGAGAAAGTAAAGAGAGTTTTATATATTTACATGTTTTATATTATACTTTTAAAAATTTATAAAAGAGTGAATTTATGGTTTGTTTTAAAGGTGAGATAATATTTTTATATATATTCATCTTTTAAATTGAAAAATGTTAACTTTTCTTTAGATACTTGTTCTTCATTTATCTCACATGTAGGTTTAGCCTCTACATCAAAACCCCTTCTTTTGCATATTTAAGCCTCTTAAACCCCAGCACACTAAAATGAACATAGAAAAAGAAATTATTTATTGCTTTTCTTCGCTTCGACGGTTGGTTTAGCATAGTTTAGCATAGATTAGATTGCCTTAGAGGAGAGACAATTCTCCAAGTTGCCAATTGAAGCCATGCTCAAATTTTTCTAACTAGTTCCTAATCGTTGTCAGTCCCTTTGCTCACATGCAGTTTAACACTCATAACATGCTATTAAATAAGACCTTTTACCATTTACCAAGAAGTTTATCAGTGGGCAGATTGCATGAGTAGATATCAGTGGACAGATTACATGTCATGGGACATATTGGAGCTTGATGATTATTGGTTATTTTTATTGCATTTGTATAAATATTAAAGCTCCTTTATTGTCATAAAAACCCTTGTAAAGCCTTCTATGCTATTTTTTACATTTATTGTCATATGAAGCACCTTGTAATAAACCCGACCATCCCAACCATTCACTATTTAACGAGTATCAGTGGGATGCATAAGTGGATATCATGTGGGCTGCATAAGTGGATATCAGTGGAACAGTTTTTAGTGGGTAGATTGCATCAGTTGGATATCAGTGCACAGATATCAATGGATGGACGGATTACATGTCATCATGAAGATTGAAGCTTTATGACTAGAGGGCAAATCAATGGATGGACAGATTACATGTCTTCACGAAGATTGAAGCTTTATCACTAGACGACATTTTATATTACTGTAAAGCTTTATTGGCTAATTTTTTTACATTTGTACAAATATTTAAGCCTTGTAAAGCCTTCTAGGCTATTTCCCACATTTATTGCCATATGAAGCCTTGTAAAGCCTTTTGGGCTATTTCCCACATTTATTGTATCAAGGGTTGTATATTGTACTTTACTTGTATGTATCTAAATTCTTCATTATCTTTTCTTGTAGGATTATGGAGCAATCAACTAATGTGGTGGCTATCCTAAATGACTCTGAGATCAGAGAATGGGTTTCTGATGTCACTTTGAATTTCAAAGGAAAGGAATATAGCCCCAATGGCTTTGGTAGGTGGACTCGATATCACATGGGCAGAAGAGCTTGGTTTCTTCATCAAAAAGAAAAGAGACTCTTTCTACTTATGTCAAAAAGGGAGTTCAATGGTGTTGAAGATCCATGGGATGCTACTTTCTTCAAAAAAGATATGACTTCAAGCCTTGTGGTAGGCATAATGATAGAGCCAAAAGAGACCTTTGTAAATATTTTTACAAAGAGTTCAGATCCTGAAGTTGGCAGTATTCATATTGTTGTGTCAAGGAGGGACTCAAAGACCTTTGTGATGCCTCCTCCTCAACCATCAAAGTTTCCAGAGCTGCAAAGTGCATTGGAGACTCTTTCATATACTTGGGAGCAATTTCCTAGTGTGGTGACAAAAAGGATGCATGCAAAGATAATGTTTGAGTACTTTCAGGATGCACAATATGCTCCTCATATTCAAGGATCTTCACATGAAGGAGATCAAAAAGCTCAGACTTCGATGCAAGGACAAGAAGAACAGGCACACTGTCACAAACGTGTAGAACATGAGCACAAACTTCTAGAGCAAGAAATGGTGGATGTAACTAAGGATGATGAAACACAAGCCTTGAGTGCACGGGAATTTAAAAAAATTGAAGAAGATCAAGGTCAATCCACTGCAGTTATGCTAGAAGCTCTTGCTAGCAAACCACGACGTGAAATGCAAAAGGCTAGTACTACAAGAGCCACGGTTCCAAGTAGTAAAAAAAGACATCATCCCAGTGTAGAGAGAGATAATGTGGATGAAAAACGGTTAAAAGAAGAGAAAGATGAAGAAGACTCAGAACCCGAGGCTGAAGATGATCAGGATGAACTCACATCAATCAAAAATCTTAATCTATGTCTTAATGAAGCAGTTACAGATGATGATGTTATCTGGGGTCAAAGGACGTGGTTTGTGAATGCCAAAGATGTGGAAGCTGCAGCTCTCTTTACTAATAGCTGAAGCCTTGATATATCCTATGCAATGCAAATATACGAGGCTTTGAGAGATGGTAAGAAACGTGTGGCAAGCAATGTGGTCTCACGCCCAATAATGTTTTGTCCAACCAAAAATAGTTTTCTGGATCAAATAACATTTATAGGGCCTACACATTTCAAGGAAACCTTCAGTCGATTCTTTAAAGACACTCTTAAAATTATTCTACATGAACAAGGCGAAGAGGCACAAGGTGAGAATATGCTAAAGGAAGCAAAGAAGAAATTCCTCCTTCATTGCAGATTCCAGCCCATTGATGGTCAACATTGGGCTTATGCTTGTAATCAGATCGCAAGGGAAGCAAAGGAGGTCAAAAGACTCACTCCAGAACAATTTGCAAAGATAAGTTCATTCCATTATTATCCTGCAACAATCTGTATATTCAAGCATGAGATCAAGTATTTGATTGAGTCCGAAAGACTTAATCATTATGTCCATGGAAAGCGTAAGATATCCTCAACATCAGAGGTCTTACAGAAGGCAAGGGTTATATGGACAACATTTGGTTCTCCAAATCCTGATTTGAAGCGAAAGGTCACAAAAGCAGGCATCGACACACTCACGAACTTCTATACTTCTTTGAGTGCAGTTGTGCCTAGGGGAACTCAAGAGCGAGAAGAAAGTATGACAAGCCTCAAGGTGGTGAGGGACAGATATGCCGACTAACTTCTATCATATTTCGTCCTGTTGAAGTGTTCAATGAGATGCTTGAAACGTGCATTGCTTGTGAGCATGGACAGTTGACCTATGAAGCTCCTTTGTCTATCTCCGGAAAGTCAAAGGTAATGGATAAGAAGGAGTTGACGGCAAGGATGTGGAGGCCTATAAAGTACTTACCTGACAAGTATGCATCCATGGCAGCACAAAAAATTTTAAAGAAAGAATGGTTTTTTGGAAAAAAAGACAAAGACCACTGCATGGAAGAATGCATCAATGTACAGGTGAGGTGATGCAGTGCATAGTGCCATTAAGTATTTGCTGTCAGAGAAACAAATTCCACTTACTCATTATAACATTGACTATAATGTGGTGAAGCATATAGCTTCTTTGTCAACACCCAAGGTAAAGCTATGGGCAAACAGGTGGATTAAAAAGGATGAAGATGGGTCAAAAATAGTAACCTCTTATATGAGAAAAGAAATCCCACAACAGGTGGTTGCATATGTGGAAAGATTAATCAGCGAGATAAGGATGCCGACAGATATGCACCAAAGCTTTCAATTCAATCTAGAGGTTATGGCAGAGTCTGAAAAGATTGTGAACTTCAGGGGAATCTCAGAAGATGACTTCTTCAAGAATGAGTCAGCATGGTATAAGCCACAACTATTCTTTATCAATGAAGTTTCTAGCGATGATATCCATAACTTCATTGATAGAATAGTATATACCACCATTAGCAAAGTGGCAATTTGCAACATTGTCATTTTTGTTGATAAAAAAGACAAAGAAGCCATGCAGGTTACTCTAGAGCGAGCATATTCATCAGATTTGAAGATCTATAGTGGTGTTTATGCAGCAAAGAGAGGCAAGAGAGAATGTGGCATAGTGATTCAATCTCTTGAATCATTCTTTTTGTGTATGCGGAGTCCCAACCCTGATCACTCCTTACAAAAGAACATAAGAGGGAATTCAAATAATTTGAGATTGATGCTAGAAGAGCAAGATATTCCCAGGTCGATACATTATCAAAAAAACAACTATGGAAGTCCTACAAAAAGTGGGAGTCTCTTGCTTACCATGATGGAGAATTTGCTACCGGCAGGTTGGGAGGTCACCTTGTGTAGGATGGGATATTTATTTGAGGATCTCCTCAGAAAAGGCAACTCCACAAATATTATTGAAAATAAGCATTTCATGGCTTATTTTCAGCTTCAAGCAGATCTAACCACAGGCTATGAAAAAGAGATAGACCACAAGGACACCGATGACATGGATGATTACCTTGAAGATCATAATGTCCCAGTTGATGATGATGAAAAGATGGACTTACACGACCCGTTCAGAGAGAGGTTGGTGGATGAAGACAAACATGATGATGCCTTCTTTGATAATTATGGCTCGCAGGGTTATGAAAAAAGGCCACTACGACAATACTTAGCGGTATGAACTCTCTATTTCTCAACTAAATACAATTTTTTAAATAAGATTTAAATTTAAAGATAATGAATCTAATCTCTCATATTTGTTTACAGGCAATAGAGGGAGAAGAAATGGATGAAGTCAATACGGAGGCACCCCCTTCTACTTCAACAATGCAACCACCTCTAAATTTGATTGAAGAATCCCATGAGCACAAGAGCTTTAAAGACACCATGGAAAAGCAGAATGACCCCAAACATAGAATACAAGCTATGACAGAGACCCATTCTGCAAATTTAGCTGCATTGGATAAAATGGAGAGCTCATTTGAAGTTAGGATCATTTTGAAACGAGAACCTCAGTATTTGAGCTTTGGTAGAGAGGAGGTTTCAATCCTCTCCAATCCTTTAAAAGAGGTTAATGACAATGTTATCTTGGCCATTCTCAGGTAACGTTTGTTTATTTGTTGCTACTTCAATGAACTAACATTTGTTTATTTATTCACAGTGTAGTTATATATCAGTTTCCTAGTGCAGAATGCAAATCAATTCTATGAGCTAACGTTTGTTTATTTCTTGGTGTAGTGTAGTTATTTCTCAGCTTCCTAGTGTAGTGCAGCATCATGTCTACATGCTCGATGCTCTCCTTTCTTCTATTCTTAGCTCTCCTCAAAAGACTATAGAAGATGTTTGTACCTGGTTAAGCCCTTTGAATTTAGATGGGGTGCGAGTCATCTTAATGCCTTATCATGAGGCGTAAGTATCAACTCTAACTTTATTTTTACTATTTCTTTGGCAAGTTTGTGTAAAACAATAATCATTTTTATTCTGGTCGTGTAGCTCACATTGGAGTCTGATCATCTGGGACCTTGAACTCAACCGTTTTTGGTTTGTGAATTCAATGGAAGGCTATCATGCCAACTCCCCAAGGTAATTATTCTCTTAATATTTTTGATACTTTCTTATTTTGTATCTTATGATCATGACATATTAATATATTTAATATGTCATGATGGACAGTGCTGCATATCGGCTAGTATCTGCTGTCAGAACAACCACGGAGTAACAAGATCAAGTAGAATTCAAAAGACGTCTGCCAGTGGAGCAAAAAGATGGGCACAGCTATGGGTGGAGAGTTGCCTACAACTGCATGTTGTTTCTTAGAGAGATTTTTGATTTGGAGTTACTAGTCAAAGGGCGGTAGCAAGCTAAGGGTGTCCACTTCCGGACCACTTTCGGGTGAGTGTGACACCCGCTCGAGTGAAAATACAAAGGTTTTGCTTCGGTCTCCTATACCTCGATCGAGGTATAAGCTCCAATGAAAATCACACACGAGCACAACCGAGCCTAGCCAATACCTCGATCGAGGTACGTAGCTTTTTCACCGGACCGAGCCTCTACCTCGATCGAGGCTTGCTGGCAAGCCAGCTATACATGCCACATCTACCTCGTTCGAGGTATTGTGGCAATCCAGCTCAACCTCGATCGAGGTCAGGTGGCATGTATAGCATACCTCGATCGAGGTATGTGCCATCCGACAAAGCAGCCAACAGGGCGGATGACATACCTCGTTTGAGGTATGCTGGACACATGACTTGGCATCCCGCTTCTGCCAACCCACCACGATCGAGGTGTCGTGGCAGGTCCAAACCTCCATCGACGTGGATGTACCGAGATGTATGGGCATTTCACAATACCTCGATCCAGGTATTGTGGCATGGCAATACCTCGATCGAGGTAGATGTAAAGAGATGTATCATCATGTCAAGAATACCTCGATCGGGGTATCGTGGCATGCCAACGAGATGTATGGTTATGTCAAGAATACCTCGATCGAGGTATCGTGGCATGGCAATACCTCGATCGAGGTAGATGGACAGAGATGTATGATCATGTCAAGAATACCTCGATCGAGGTATCGTGGCATGCCAATACCTCGATCGAGGTATATGTGCCGAGATGTATGATCATGTCAAGAATACCTCGATCGAGGTAGCTAAACCCTATTTTTTCTTATAAAAGGAGAGCGACCCGCCTCATTCCGCACACCTCGATCGAGCTCTGCCTCATCCACCGATTTCGGATTTGCCGGACTTCGACGGAAAAGCGCGAGCGACGGAGAGCCACGGACGGACATCGACGGAGATGGACGGAGCAGGAGCGGGAGAGTCCAGGTAGGGTATTTTCTTTTATGTAGCATTTTCTTTTATGTAGAATTTGATTAAATTTTAGTTTAAAAGAAAAATTATAAAATGCATTTTAATGTTTTTCTGAAATTTATGAAATACGGGATTTTTTAATTAAAATGTGAAAATTAATTTTTTTTTTAATGGAGCTTTTTTGAGTAAATAAAAAAACGTTCATATTATTAATTAAAAAATATTTATAAATTTGAAATGTATTTGTAAATTTATTTTTTAATTTTTAAATTATGACATTTATAATTCAAAATGTGAAAATTTTAATTTTAGGAAACGTAATTTAAAATTTTAGCTTATAAGAAAAATTATAAAATGCATTTTAATGTTTTTCTTAAATTTATGAATTACGAGAAATTTATTTAAAATGTGAAAATTAATTTATTTTTTTAAATAGAGCTTTTTTTAGTAGTGGAAATGCCTAGATAGTGGCTTAGTCCAAATCTTCAATATCCCTTTGAAATAGTGGCTTAGACCTTAAGAAGACATGGAATAGTTTGCAAATGTCTAATTCTTCTAAGTTATGCATAGACTCTAGCATAACTGAAAAAAGAATATTACAAGATTGAGAATATTTGGATGGGTCTTCAAGAACTCGAATATTACGGTCTGTGCCTATAAACTGTTTGAGATTCTTATGCTATCACTATGGCATGCTTTAGATCTAGCACTTTGATCATGTTTGTTGTCTAGTTCCATAATTCATCTACTTCTCTTATATGTATAAGAAGAAAGAAATACGCCATAGAGAAACTGAAAGTTTAACTAGAATACCTAACATTCATTGCACATGGGACTCTAGTGGATCTATATTCATCCCACCTTCATGCTAATATATGCAAGTGTTTTGATCAACTATAGACGTAAGTTCAAATAGAGCCTGTTAATGACTGAATCTCTCCTAATCATCCCTTAATGATCATAGATAAGAGACTTAAGAGAGAGAGAACTCCATAACCTTCAAGAGTCGACATTTGAAGCATCCTATTCCATGTTGTTTGCTACATGGCAGCTCGCCATGTGGCACACATACATTCCTTTTTGCACCGTAGGGAAACCTATGACTAATGTTAACAACATTTATCTTGTCTTTTACAAATGACTAAGATGTTTTCCCAAAAAGACTTTGTATCAATAATCACGTGAACCACCTCATAACCAAAATAGTGCGGATGCTACATATCTCCTTTCCCTCGTTGAAACTATGTCACACATGGAATGTCAACCACATGCTCAAGGAATTATATGCTAGTTTCATTGTAAGCAAGGATGGTCTCTTTCTTGCTAGTCCAACCATAGGCAACGGTGACGCTTATTACTTGAGCTCAACCAAAATTAACATTAGTTATCGTATGCAACCCTTCCCATTGCATAGGGACATCCAAGAATTTAATTTTCAAAGTTTTTGAATCCTCTTCTAGGGATCTTGTGCCCTTTGTTGTTGCTACGTATGTGGATGATCTCATTCCAAAACTATTTTTACAACTAGAAGTCGAGTGAGTCTTATACAAAATGTCTTGAACCAAGTGATGATCTATAGGAATGGCCACTAGTTGAGTTGGATTGCCCAACCAAAATAGATAATATTGAAAAGGCTTAATTATTTTCTCAAAGTTCTCGCTTTAAAAGGTCTGTAGTGTGAACCCGCTCTCTTTTTTAATGTGTAGTCCGAGAAATACTAGATGCGCCTTGCTTGTGTATCGTTCAAAGTAATGTATTAGGTATCCTTCTATCTCCTCCATATCTATTGCAAACCCAAGGCAGTAAAGCATTCAAAGAAGGTCTTATTAACCAAACCTCTCCACTATCTGTCCTTAATATTGAGCCACACATTTGGCCCATCTACCGGTAGGTGCATAGGATCTACCTCATCAAGGAGTACGTACAAATAGTTTTCATTACGTAAATAGATTATAAGTCATATTGAATAGAATATTATTTTCATTACCCAAATAGAATATTAATTTCCATGTGTTTTTTTTGTGCATGCGCCAGCCAGCGCACAGGTTCTAGCACCACTATTCGTATGCAGATAGAGATGCTGAGAGCTGAGATGAGGGCACTGCAGGATGCTAGGGCACCCCCTCACTTGGTTGCGAGCCTGGATTCAGTTATTGAGGCTCTGAGTCGATTGGAGACAGTTGAGGACGTTGTGGATAGCTTTCAGGCACAGGCCGAGGCGGAGATCACTGGTGGTGGCTTGGATTGGAGAGCGATTCGACAGTTGTTTGAGCGGGAGTCACATCACAGGGAGGCCTTGGACGACATGTTTTGGGATGGTCACATCGAGGGCCAGCGACCACGATCAGGGCTCCCCTTGCATATTTTACGGTGTAGGCACCCCATCATAGCAGCACACATTTATCCGAGATATCTTGCTGCGAATGGTGGTCGGTTGCCTCACAACCGCCAGATAGCCAGGTCGTTTGCCATGCAGCTTTACGCTGAGTTTGTCCTTGGTCATCGGGTGGACTACCTCAGTACCCGTCCAGGATCAGGAGCGGGACGTGGTAGGATGGGGCGTCAGGAGCGTCAGATTGTAGGTGTTCGGCGTCGACGCGAGGGACCAGAGTTGCACACCATCCCTGCACCGGCATTGCGAGCGGTGGGAGGACAGATTAGGGGGGATGTTCATTCAGTGGCATCATCCTTGCAGCACATGGTCTCGGCCCTATTCAGATCTATTGCGATTCCACCTCCCCCACCTCGATCATCGATGGAGCATCCCACATCTACACCACCTCCCACATCTACGGCACCTCAGCACGAGTTGGAGGCTCGAGACAGACAGATTGCAGAGTTGGAGGCTGTGTTGGCCGAGTCTAGGGACGAGGTTAGTTATTTTGATTATGTTAGTTTATTTTTTTGTAGCGTGTTTTGAACTGAAGTTTTTTGGTTAATTCTCACCATGTACGCGACATGTTTGCATTGCAGGCACATCTATTGCGTCAGGAGATGGAGTCTCACGCACGACTGTTGCAGACAGATTTGAGGAGCAGAGGATTCGGACACGCATAGCATACCATCGCGCAGAGCACTATATTTTGCAGCTGAGGCATATTAGTCGTGATCCGTTGTGCCATAGGATCGACCCCAGTGTGGCCCTATACCCTACTCCTCCTGTAGATGTGCCGACTAGGACACCCATAGACGCAGCAGTCGTAGCGAGGCTTCCTACTGCCACTTGTGTCCTCTGCCACGAGGACTTTGACACCGTAGGGTGGTTTGGACTAGGGTGCGGCCACATCGCACATCTCCACTGCATGACCCGCCACATGGTGGCACGTTCAGTGTGCCCTGTATGCTTTGCCGACATTGATGTGGCGACATACAGAGGACTGGGCATGGATGATCTATATCCTGGTCATCGTCAGGCTGTTGATCCATTCGCCCGTGTAGTCTTGACAGAGCACTACAGGGAGGAGGCACAGAGAGCATTGCTGATGCAGGAGGGTGCGGATACATCGGTGGTTGCATCATGCATTCCACGACGCTTTTCGTACGGTGATTTCATGCCAGGTGACGAGGCATGAGCGGAGGAGGCACACCGGATTGAGCGAGAGGCAGAGCTGCAGACATCATTGCAGCAGTGGGTGGAGCAGCAGCTAGGGGGGGGCCGAGACCAGCGTCTTTCACATGTAGAGATGATTACTCGCGCTGGATTTGAGGCACGAGTATTCGCAGATGCACGGCTATGGGAGCTGAGACCGCGTACATAGAGGAGGCGAGGGAGGCAGAGATGGCAGCAGTGGCGCGTGCAGCATGCCCTCCTCCTCATCGTGATGAGGCTGGCCCATCTCATGCAGGTGATGAGGCTGGCCCATCTGAGCCGGCATTGCCTGAGGGCACACAACGGACGGTTGGGCAGCGAGTCATACAGGAGCCACGTCAGCGTTCCACTAGAGGATCATATGTAGAGTTATCAGATTCAGATTCAGATTGATTGTTTAGGCTTCACACGTTTCTTGTATAGGGATGCACTTTTGCAGCATGATGATGATGATGTACAGATTCATTTTGGTACTTTCATGATATTGTTCCCACTTTTATGATGTATGAGTATTTTCGTACTTTCATGATGTTCTTCACACTTTGTTTATCTCAGTTTATCTCAGTTTATAGTTTGTTTAATACATAAGGTATTTAAAAAAGAATGCCATGTGAAGTAATTGTAAACATTAAACATTAATTGCAAACATTAAACATATCAAAATTCATCTTTTTTTGGATGAAAATTTTATTTTGCTGATAAAAGTTTTTCATTTTTTTAGCAAAAATTTTATTCTATTCATGTTTGTCAATAAAGTGTGTTTCAAAATCCAAATTTTCATCAATTTTTCAAAAAGACAACTATTGTCATATTCATGCTTCCAAATCTAGCCTTCCGATCTTAATATCAAAATATGTTGAAATTCAACCATTTGATAAACTAATTTGTATAAAAAGAAAATTACTTTTTTTAGACAATGCCATAGCCCAATGTAAAATTGTTTCATCAAATGAAATTAGATATTAAAGTAACATCAATTTTACCAACTTTCAATTTATGCTATTTACAAAAAGTATTCTAGAAATGTATATTGGTACAAAACTTATCCATGACTCCGAGGGCAATGTTGTTACCTATGTGTAAATCAATTGATAAAAAATTCTTTCAACACCAATGAACTTGAGGGAATGTGTGATCTAGAGATACTTAAACAACATGACAAAAGGAAAAAATTCGAGAAATCACCAATGTATGGACATGCTTAGTTTGTAGGGTGTAGAAATTCTTTTATGCATTCTTTTTTCACAATTCTAGTTTTTTAATATTATTGACATGAAGCGTATATTTTGTCCCTACAATTTTTAAAAAATATAAATTTTTTGGGGATTTTTTTCAAAAATGGAGTTAGACTTGTCCTTTGCATGATTTTGCTGTTATTTATTATGACTCAGTGTTTAATTTGTCTCTTATTGTTAACAATACTTGTGCTAATTGGTGATCAAAGAAAACAAGACCTAATTATTTGTCATATTGGAACCACAATCACATGTGCCTTCCAAATCACAATCGCATATGCCTTCCAAGTTTCTAAGGACTATTTCAATTTCCTTAATATGACATTTGCCAATGCACCAATGTAATTATTATGCATGTATAAAAGATAATGAACATAAAGAAGAGAAATCAACACAATTGGCAATTAATGCATGTATACGGGAATACAAGGAAGGTGTGGCATGCTAGCCCACCATTTTATTTCACTATTTTCTTTTGCATTTAGTGGTTTATGTACAAGAGAAAGGATTGGCGGTTGGTATAAGGAAAAGAAAGGGTTTGGTTTATGTAAAAAGAAAGGGTTGTTGTGGCTATGCACCAAAAAAATATACACATATTAACAATCCCACTTCTCCCTTTTAAACTCTACTCATGTATGGGAGTACAAGGAAGGTGTGACATGTTAGGCCACAATTTAATTTTACTATTTTCTTTTGACTTTGGTGGTACGCTAACGTGTAGTCGTGCTAGTAGGGATTGCTTCTACGTGGCGCAAACCAAATCAGTTGGAGACCAAATCTTGCGTCGATGTACGTCTAGGGTAGCCTAAGAGGCGTGTGAAGTTTCATCCCCAACAGGGTTTAGGATTTAGGGTCCAGGGTTTAGGGTTTAGGGTTTAGCCGTGCTAGTAGGGATTGCTTCTACATGGCGCAAACAAAATCAGTTGGAGACCAAATCTTGCGTGGATGTACGTCTAGGGTAGCCTAAGAGGCGTGTGAAGTTTTGTCCCCAACAGGGTTTAGGATTTAGGGTTCAGGGTTTAGGGTTTAGGGTTTAGGGTTTAGCCGTGCTAGTAGGGATTGCTTCTACATGGCGCAAACAAAATCAGTTGGAGACCAAATCTTGCGTGGATGTACGTCTAGGGTAGCCTAAGAGGCGTGTGAAGTTTCGTCCCCAACAGGGTTTAGGATTTAGGGTCCAGGGTTTAGGGTTTAGGGTTTAGGGTTTAGCCGTGCTAGTAGGGATTGCTTCTACATGTCGCAAACAAAATCAGTTGGAGACCAAATCTTGCGTGGATGTACGTCTAGGGTAGCCTAAGAGGCGTGTGAAGTTTCGTCCCCAACAGGGTTTAGGATTTAGGGTCCAGGGTTTAGGGTTTAGGGTTTAGCCGTGCTAGTAGGGATTGCTTCTACATGGCGCAAAAAAAATCAGTTGGAGACCAAATCTTGCATGGATGTACGTCTAGGGTAGCCTAAGAGGCGTGTGAAGTTTCGTCCCCAACAGGGTTTAGGATTTAGGGTCCAGGGTTTAGGGTTTAGGGTTTAGGGTTTAGCCGTGCTAGTAGGGATTGCTTCTACATGGCGCAAACAAAATCAGTTGGAGACCAAATCTTGCGTGGATGTACGTCTAGGGTAGCCTAAGAGGCGTGTGAAGTTTCATCCCCAACAGGGTTTAGGATTTAGGGTCCAGGGTTTAGGGATTAGGGTTTAGCCGTGCTAGTAGGGATTGCTTCTACATGGCGCAAACAAAATCAGTTGGAGACCAAATCTTGCATGGATGTATGTCTAGGGTAGCCTAAGAGGCGTGTGAAGTTTCGTCCCCAACAGGGTTTAGGATTTAGGGTCCAGGGTTTAGGGTTTAGGGTTTAGGGTTTAGCCGTGCTAGTAGGGATTGCTTCTACATGGCGCAAACAAAATCAGTTGGAGACCAAATCTTGCGTGGATGTACGTCTAGGGTAGCCTAAGAGGTGTGTGAAGTTTTGTGCCCAACAGGGTTTAGGATTTAGGGTCCAGGGTTTAGGGTTTAGGGTTTAGTCATGCTAGTAGAAATTGTAAAAATGTATGCATTTGTCCTTCCACGTGGCGCATACCAAATCAGTTGGAGACCAAATCTTGCGTGGATGTACGTCTAGGGTAGCCTAAGAGGCGTGTGAAGTTTCGTCTCCAACAGATAAGTCCACGTGCGTATTTCATTAGTACGTGCGCCATTTTTCATACGTAGTCACGAGTGCTAGAAGGGATTATAAAAATGTACGCAACTGTCCTTCCATGTGGCGCATATACCAAATCAGTTGGGCACCAAATCTTACGTGGATGTACGTCTACGGTAGCCTAAGAGTCGTGCGAAGTTTCATTTCCAACAGATGAGTCGACACGCGTATTTGGTTAGTACGTGTGCCATTTCTCACACGTAGTCGTGCTAGTAGGGATTATAAAAATGTACGCATTATACCTTCCACGTGGCGCATACCAAATAAGTTGGAGACCAAATCTTGCGTGGATGTATGTCTAGGGTGGCCTAAGAGTCGTGCGAAGTTTCATTCCCAACAAATAAGTCACACACGCGCGTTTCACGTTTTTAAAATGTCCTAATGCACAAAACAAATTACAACATTGCAACTAATAAACAATTTTTTGTATTACAAACACAACAAATCCCATTAAGAAGACATCGGACATCATGTTAAAAATAGAATCTAATACAATGATGTGTATGAACGTGTATACAGCCATCATAGTGAAATACAAAATATGAGTCCATCAAAATTACAATGGTACGGTCACACAGTGAGCCTATACATATCGAATACAAAAAAGTGTAATCAACTAGTGATACCCAATAAAAATCAATCTGATCAACTGATGATCCCAAAAAATATGATATGTAATGTGCTACTCCTCAGGATCAACTCTCATGCCAATAGTTGCAAGTATGCTCTCGTGATCCGCCACTGCAAGGCGCCATCATGGAGTGGACGTCGCCTTGCGAGTGCGAACACGACTCAAAGTAATCTTGATCCCAACAACAAGATGAGAATACATGTATGCCTCCCGATCCGCCATGTACTCCTGGAACTCAATATAGCGACCACGCCTCTGTATCTGCTGAAAATAGTGGCCACCGATGATCATGCTATGAGCATTGAAGTGCATCCCATGCCCATCCACTGTATCCTCATTCAGCACACTCTTCAGCATAGAGCATCGCAACAAGTAATAATCCACACCCTCCTCATTGCCCTCCGAAGCAATAACCGCGAAGATATCACCAATACGCAAAATATCTGTAAGCTGGTCATAATCTCTAGAGGAACTGAATCCCGCATCCTGATCATCATGTATCTCCTCCCAAGGCTGGAAGGGAGAAAGCACTCGCCGTACCCATGGATCGGCCCATGGTATCATGGAGCACCCTCCCCAATCATCATCAATGCATGCAGAGAAAAAACATGCAAACCGTCGAGAAAAGATCGCGGGGTGAGACTCACCTACGCTCCTGATGGAATGGAAATCAAGAGTGCCAGGCACAGAACGACAATCAAAAGGCCGCGACCGATCAAGACTCCCAATGTCCACGCACCAAAAATACCGGCTCACCACCCTATCGTCACGCGACTGAAACGAGGACGTAGCACTAGTGGATAAGTGCTGGCTGCACCACCGCACCACATCATGTGCATCCTTGAAGCGATCGGCACTGTGACACAACTGGTATCGACGCAAAGCACGCTTCACACAAGCACCTGCACCATCGTGCTCTCCCCTACCGTGCCCTGTCTCGAAGTAGCTCCATGTGATCGGAATGCCTGTCTCACGGTGCCATCTGCAGAACCAATAAAATTGTCTAGCGGATTTGAACTGACCACACCGCAACCATCTGACCAGATCCAGCGCCGCTGCCATGTGACACCATGATCCCTCAAGAAACTATCATGCAAAGTGAAGCAATGCTGCACAAAATGGGCATCATGCGATCGATCATCACTAATGTAGAAGTGATACTCTCGCACAATGATGCGTGAGTCCATGGTGCTATCAATGCCATCCACATGAGCCTGTGCATGACGATAGCTAATGTGCACAAATATAGCAACCTGCAATATGGCATTGAAAAAAAATTATGACTATTGAAATAATTCAATATAATGAGGCGGGGAAAAAATCAATACTCAATCACACGTCACCTGTTCGGAGAAATAATACTCCGATTGGATCTCATGCTGTGGTGCAAAGGTGTAATTCTCCGAAAAGTCCACCACTGAGACAACCACCCCTATAGGAAATGTCCTCAAACATGCACGAAACTGACGATCCTCCCATTTCGCAGTGCGAGTGGCGTATGTAGCGGTACAACTTCCCTCGAAAACAGTCAATGAATACAACACGTGGTGTCTCCTTCCCCACAAGCTGCAACCTCCTCGACTGTGCACCACCATCTAATGTCAAGGTACAGTACTCATACTGCTGCCAACGAACCATCTGCACATCACAAGTATCTAGTGCAACTCGTGGCACTCTGGCAAAGTCACCACACAAAGTACACGTGCCTTCCACACAATCAAGGGAGTGGAATAAAGCATCACCATCTCGTGTACACAATATGGAATGAATGAAGTCGCGAGGGCTAGTAGGAACCACTCCCCTATGACCATCAAGGGAACGGAATATGTCATACATCAATCCAAAATCCACATGGTAGTGACAACAGCATGTGTCACGCTCCTGAGAGCATCGCACAAACCATGGCCTGCATCGCTCAAATGACCTCTGCCCAATCTTGAACTCCGCGTGCGCCTCTACATACTGAGTGTACAACTCAGTCTGGGTACACTCCAAAAAACATGCACCATGCTCAATGTACACACCGCGTGACACCCTCTTCCGCAATGCCTTCTTGAACACCGGGGATGCTCTGCAATGCTCCTCCCAAAACTGTTGTATGAAGGACCTAGCGGAATCATCCAACAATCGATCGCTGCGATGTGCACGACCACTCGAAGCCCAAAGAGCATCAGTCTCACTATCCTCTAGACTCTGCCTCCTAATGATGCCTGCTCGCAATGTGCGCGGTGCAATCTGAAGAAGACGTGAAGCGGTACGCACATGGCCTATCATATGAGGTCTACTAATGGCAGCCACAATAGCACGACGTGCTGCCAAGGCATCACTGGAGTTCCTATGCTTAATAGAAGCATAGGAACGTCGAACACTGCTAAGGACCTCGCTAGATACAACCCTATCTCTACGTGCACCAAGACCAGCAAGCCTCCTACACTCTACCAAGTCAGGGTGATCAATCAGGGACGTAAGAAGAGAAGACTGCGAAGCTGGCGTGAGGTCACAAAAAAAAGACTGCACGATCTTGCTAGTACGACGACGGATAGTGGACTTCGGCAAGTCACGTCGTGAAGCAACACTGCTGCTGCAAGGTGGGGCAACGGGATCAATGGGAGATGGTAGGGTGGACGGGGGAAGGGAGGCGCCAAGCGGAGCGGGGGGAGGGGGAGGGGGAGGGGGAGGGGGGAGGGTGGAGGGGGAAGAGGTAGAGGTGGAGGCCAAAATGTAGGTGGCTAGGGGAAGGGCGGAGGCTAGAGGTAGGGGAGCGGATGAGCATGGGGGGACAATGGAGGTGGGGGTGGGGGTGGAGGTGGGATGTAGAGGTAGAGCTGGAGGTGGATCAGTGGTGGCAGCGCGAGCTCGAGCTCTAGAGGCTCTCTTGCGCTCACGAGCCTTCCGCTTGCGCTCCTCGTCAATGAGATTTGGGGGGGGGTTCCTACATCTTTCACGTCTACTAGCTCTACGGCTTTGAGAACCCATTCTCAATGAAAGTAGGATGGAAGGTGTGACAAAGTGATGAGGAGGCAAGAATGGCTAAGAATGGGTGAAATGAACCAAAACGTGGTGTCTTATAGAGAGCCTCAACTCATCCACTAGATTGCTCTTAGATTGCTCTTCATTATTATTGGTGGAGAGGTGCTAAGATTGATACTAATTGGCTTAGTTTTGGTGGAGAGGTCTGCTATGCCCGGAGCCGCGATCAGATCTTATACCTCGATCGAGGTATACCTCGATCGAGGTATTTAGTGCATTGCGCATGCATGTATGTATGAACCTCGGTCCTCGGTCACATACCTCGAACGAGGTATTCTATGCCTCCCCCATCATACATACCTCGATCGAGGTATTGTATGCATCGCACATCGTCATGTGTATACATCTTGCTGATGTGGCACCATGCATGGTCATGATGTGGTAATATAGTCTCTTCCTGCATGGTCATGATGTGGTACTGGGCATGATGTGGCATGATGAGTTGGCATTCATGAGGTGGTAGATGACATGGCAAATTGAGGTGGAGGATTGGTGACGTGGCCAGGAGAGGAGGTATGCCAAGGTGGCATTGTGTGATCACATGGCTGATGATGTGGAATGATGAGGTGGCACATGTGGCAGCACGTGTGGCAATGTAAGGTGACATGGCAAGGAGTGATGTCACATCTGCTTGATGAGATGGCACCACGTGGTCTAACAACGTGGCATGGTTTTGATGACTCAGCCTTTCACATGGGCAGCATGCAAACTCCAAAGGCTTGCCACTAGGATCGGTGATGCTCCTAGCCTACATCACCAAGCCTAATACCAAGCCTACCTTGTCTTGGTATTAGGCTTGGGTGGCCCTTTTTCCCCCACAAAAGGGAGATTTAACTCTTGGAGGCCATATCGTACGTTTCCCTTACTCAAATTTAACCAAAATTTTTTCCCCTTATTCATCATGCATAGGACTAAAAATATTGACATTTTTGAAATGTTTGGTTATGTTTGAGAATTACTAGATTTATTTTTAATATTCTTTGTTGATCCTCTGAGGAGTAAAAGTAAAAATTAAACTTCAATCTTCCTAAATCTAACCGTTGGATTTGGGATTTGATGATTCAACCACACACCCTTATGTGCCTACTAACCTTCCACCGAATTGGATTTGCTTAATTATTCAAAATACTAAAAAAATGTGGTGTGCTACTAAAATGCATGTATTTTATGACTTTATTTATTATAAATAATTATTTATAATTAGATAAATCATTCAAAAAATTACCAATAAATCAAGTTAAGCTCTACATAATGCAAAGAGACCACTTACAAAGTTTCAATAACATTTAATCTAAAATGAGTGAGAAATTTAGAATTTTATATGACACTCTTTGTTCGTGACAAACGTGTGACCACCCTGGAACCATGCCGTGTGACACAAAGAAATTTTTTGTGTGTGCATCAAATTTTCGATCAGACTATACGATTGTGTGCACAATAGCAAGTGTGATGTTGTGTCAGAAGACTTCAAAGACTAGATCCATAGGGAAGTAGGTGAGATTTGCATTTTTGAGTGCTAAAAAGCTTGTTTTTCCACCTCCTTAGGATTGGGGAGTGAACAAAAAGTGGACACCCTTAGCTTGCTACCACCCCAAAATGGAATCATATACATAAGCCGATTTGCTAGCATTTCTGGCTGAGAGTATTCAGCGTCTAATTACTACCATTGGGAAACAACCTGAAAATATGACTACATTGTAGCATGTATAAAACCTTATCTTTATACTTGTATGCTTGTTCAAGCCTTTAATTGGGATGTGTAAATCTCATAACTTTTTTATATTTTCCTCCAAGAGGACAAGAGACTGAGTCTAATGAAAGCATGCTATCTTTATACTTCTATGATTATTTAAACCTTTATTTTTATTTGGGATGTGTAAATCTCATAACTTTTTAAATTTTTCCTCCAAGAGGAGGAGAGAATCACTCTAATGAAAGCATGTATGAAATCTTACTTTTTAAATTTTTGCTCTAAGCGGAGGAGAGACTCACTCTAATGAAAGCATGTATGAAACCTTATCTGCTTGTTTAAGCCTTTATTTGGGATGTGTACATCGCATAACTTTTTTATATTTTTACAGCAGAAGGAGGATGTAGAAGACATAGCAAGTGAAGAAGAATATGATGTAGACTACTCTTTCAATAAGATGAGTCATGAAAATATGAATCTATTGGAGCAGATTGGAAGTTCATTCACCGCTATGTTGTTAATTTGACAACAACCTCATTTTTTTGAATGTGGTGAAGAAGAGATTTCAATCCTCTTGAATCCTAAGAAAGAGGTTAATGTCAAAGTCATTACAACCATCCTCAGGTTTGATGCAGCCTTTTCCTTAGCTTTATACTTTGCTTATTTTGATTAAACCCAAGACGCTAATACTTTTTTTTTAAATATAGTAATGTTATAGCAAATTTTCCGCAAAATATACAAAGCGTTGCATATATGCTCGATCCTCGTATTTCGGAAGTGCTTAGCAACAAATAAGAAACCATAGAGGATGTTTGCAAGTGGTTGAAGCACGTTCCTATGAATGATGCACGAGTTATTTTTACAACATATTATGAGAAGTAAGCATCAAACCCTACTTGTTTTTTCTATTGCATTGCTAGAATTGTCTCAAACACAGTAATTATTCTTTATTGATAATGCAACTCACATTAGAGTCTGATAGTCGTGGACATCCTTACGAAGAAGTGCTTCTTTGCCAACTCAATGACATCCGTCCATGGCACTGTGTTAGAGTAAGTATAGACTACACTTGTTGTCAATTCTTGACATGTAGATTGATATGCAATGCACATATTCACTATTGTTATATGTTTTGATGTGCAGATCAGCTCGAAAGTTAGTAGGTGCTATCGACACAGTAATGCAGCAATGTGACTTGGCACAACAAATAGAGTATATAACATGTCAGGTATCACATCAAGAGAATAGCCACATCTATAATTGTGGATGGAGGGTGGGCTACAATTGCTTTTTGGTACTTGGTCAAATTTTTGAGATACAAAATGACACCACACTGTCAACATATACAAATTTGCATCTCTATGCATTTATAACATGTACCATTCGAGCAATCATTAAGGGTGACATTATGGACCCTCCCACAAGGCAAATAGATAATGGCTCAGAGGAGTGCGAAATGAATGCCATCAAAGAGTCAAAGGGGATAGAAGACCTCAAATCTATAAACATGGCTTCATTGGAAGAATTGGGAAGCTCTTTTAATGTTAGGGTTATGATTCAACATAGACCTCAGTATCTTGAATTTGGGGTAGAGGAGATTTCATCCTCTCTAGAGCTTCAAATGAGGTCAATAACAATGTTATGATGGCCATTCTCAGGTTTGATACAAACTTTTTCTCTGCTTGATAATTCAATATTTTGATTAAATCTAATAAGCTAATATTCATTTATTTGTTGGTGCAGTATAGTTATCTCACGATTTGGTAGAGCCGTACAAAACCGTGTGTATATGTTGGATTCCCTCCTTTCTCCTATACTTAGCGATAGTAGAAAGACAATAGCCGATGTTTGTAAATGGTTACAGCCTTTGCATTTACATGGCATGCGAGTCCTATTTATGGCATATCACGAGATGTAAGTATCATGGCAACCTTTATTTTCATCTTATACTGGCAACATTGTGTTAAATAATAATGGTTCTTAATTATTCATGTAGGGAACATTGGAGTCTGGTGGTTTGGGACCTTGAAGACAACTATTGTTGGTTTGTTAACTCAATTGCAGGCTTTCATGGCTCAGTGCAAACGTAAGTATTCTATTAATCTGTTGTTACTTCTATATTATGTACCTTTTATGTACCTTATGTAATAGACACACTAAGTTTTTTAAATATGTCATGATGAGCAGGTCGATTGAGAAGTTGGTATCTGCTATCAGAGAAACAGGACAGTACAAAGACTCGGTAGACTTCCAAAAGCGTTTAGTAGTAGAGCAGGAAGATGGGCATAGTTGTGGGTGGAGAGTTGCCTACAACTGCATGTTGATTTTCAAAGAAATTTTCTCACTTAAGCCACAAATCTCATCAGAAGACTCTTTGGAGCTCAAATATTCAGAGGAGGATATACAATTGTTTAGGGCTGAAATCATTCGAGACCTAATTGCTGCCATTATAATACAGCGTGCAACTGAAGCAATATCAGAGCTTGCATTTAAGGAAGAGGAGACTGAGTCTACTGTGAAAGCACTGCACACTACAGAAGTAGAGACCCAGTGTACACAGCACCACAGCCTCCACTCGAAGCATCAGAAGAGTTGCCACAGCCTCCGCTTTTGCATTTAAGGAAGAGGATACTAAGTCTACTCCGAAAGCACTACATACTACAGAAGAAGTAGAGATTGAGTGTACATCTAGAGCACCACATCCTCCATTGGAAGCATCAGAAGAGTTGCCACAGTCTCCACTAGAAGCATCAGAAGAGTTGTGATGCATGTATGATGTTGTGTTTGTATATATGCATGAGGAGCATATTCTCATGATGTTGTTTACTCCATGAATATTATGGTTGACATTTATTTGTTGCAATATATGAATCATGATGTAGTTTTTGTTGATTATACACCAATTTCTGACTTATTACTTAAGTGGCATTTAGTCATGATATTTATATATTTATTTCATGCACACAATTTTATGATATGAATGTGTGATGATGTGATTATTAGGAAATATAACCTCCTGTGATGAGAATTTTGATATGAATATGTGATGATGTAATATTTGTAATATATTTCATGGCAAAGTATCAATTCCCAATGCTCCACTCACTTAAAGTACAGCATTCCCAATGCTCTGCAAAATTTTATTCAGTTGGACAGTCTCCACTCACTTAAAGTATAGCATTTCCAATGCTTCTCTCACTTTATTCCAACCCTTATCCTTATCATAGCGAACACATCGTGCCTTAGTGCACTTGTAATCTTCCATCGTAGTCCTTCCACAAACACTCTCTTATTTCTTACGTCCTAGTCCTTCTGATTAACTTATATTCATCTTTCACTTTACATCTTCCCTCACTTTCTATCACTCTTGAAGGAGGGGCAGCTCACTGTGCATCCCTCACTATTGCTCCCTCACTCTCCTTCTCCCACTTTCCCTCTAAGACAATGACTACTTACTACCCGACTTCATTTACTGAACTCAAATTCTATCTTAGATCTCTTTTGTATGGACCAATGAAGGGAAAATCATTCGAGGAGGATATGTTACGCACATGGTTGCTTGATTTGAACTCAGCAGAAGAGGTGAATATCCTTAGCTTTCTTTTTTGCTTCTTTTAATCACGTACTTCTTATGCGAACGAGTTAAATTTTTGTACAGGATATGGCGGTGGCTAGAAGCTGTATTGAAGAAAATGGTGAAGATGAGGAAAGCCAAGAGAGAAAAGAAGAGTTGTTGAATGCTTACAAGTCGGCGGAAGATTCGAAACAAGTTGTGAGGAGAGTTTGTGAGGAGATTTGTGATGCCAGCCCTGGTTACACATGGCTTGCAAGTTTAAAGTTAGCTTGTTTTCATGAAACCAATGCCATAGTAGGCACTTTTGAGGAAATATGCTCTCTCTAATGACTTAATAGTCAAGTGATGGAAATTTAATTCCATAGAAATTTAAAGTAACTGTGAAATTTAATTCCATAGACTTATGTGCTTTCTAAAGTAATTGTAAGAGACAAAGATGACATCTTCTAGGCTGAGCTAATGGAAGGTGTTTTTTAACACCATATGGCTTTGAGTTATATGATCTACTTCTTGTACAAATGTGTCATGCTTTTTTTAAAATGTACTCTAGTTTTTTTTCTAATTTGATTTTTTAAAATCTTACTTTTTGTCTCTTTTAACAACACGAAGTCCTCTTTTTTTAATGTACTCTAGTTTTAATAACATGTCACGTCAATTTTTCTAATTTGCTTTTTTAAAATCTTACTTTTTGACTCAAAGTTTTGTTTTATAAGAGCCTCTTTTTTTGAAATGCTTTATCCAAAATTATCTCACAAAACGAATTTGGACAGTGCACTAGTCCAAAATTAATGAAATAGGTGTTTTGAACTAAGTCTCGTCATCTCTAGGGCTTTTCTCAGCGAGCTACCAAGCTTCCTCAAGCAGAGCAACCTCCATCTCCATCACTTTCATCGATGACTTGCAAACAAAGCTCTCCCTAGCTTTTTGCCATGTGGCAGATAAGCCACTCAAGCTAAGTCTACATGGCCTATGGTTAGGATTTTTTGACGTGTCAAGGTTAAAATTTTACGATGGTTAGGTTTAGGGTTGGTTAATATGCCACATCACCTACAATGCCACCTAAGCACATAACCCCTTGCTAGGCACACTTTGTATTCAGCACGTGAATCTGTGTGCCACATCATCGAAGGCCTTCTCTTCTTCATAAAAACTTCGACAAGCCGTAACTTCCAATCTAAGAAGAATTGGCACGCACTATAAAAAGGAAAAGTGATCGCCTTTTTAAGCTCTATGTGTTTCTCAAGTTAGAATCATTGTATACAATTAGACACTACCATTGAAGCAAAAAGAATCTCATGGTAAGACATTTGCGACAAATGGAAAAGCAACGCATGAATGCACAAACGCATGCCCAAAGCACAAGTGGATGAGAAGACCATAGCACAAAGCATGACATCCACACATAAAGCACTAAGGCACATGGAAGAAAAAAGCATCATGCAAGGAGAAACAAAACCTTTCCACCTTTAGTCTATATTCTTGTAATTAAACCTGAACACCTTGATACGAAGTGTGAGGGACCAGGTCCTCAGCCCTTAGTTTTTCTATGCAGTGGATTTTCCTTGACCCACTGGCACCCTCACCTCAGGCGCACCTAGGACTCACTAGCCCCAGATATACCCAGAGCTAATCTGTTTTGGTGCCTCCTGGGGTGCATCTCCACTCCCAAACGGTTCCAGGTGCCCTACAGTGCATCTTGGGAAAAACCCTCTTGTATCCCAACCTATCGGTGAAGACACATAGGCTCACAGGCCTGTGCAACACCTGGCCTTCCTTGGATAGGGTCGCCAATTCGCAGTTCACATGGAATGCCCGCCACGCAAAAACCAGGGGAGGTATTGACATGTAAAAACCACACTTGACCACCTTAAGTAGCAAGGTACGCACTAAGGGGAGGTGATGTATCTGTAACTCACATTTGACCACCTTGCAGTAGCAAATTAATCATGTCACCAAGGGGAGGTGTTGAGATATGGTGCCATGTGCACATAGATTACAGGCAAAGGTATGGTGTAGGAATGTATTAAAGTAGCCACCCTAGGATGTGGACTACATGACGTGAAGATGTGAATCAAGTACATCACAAGGAGAGATGTGGACAAAAGTGTTGAATATTCTAAGGGCTCTCTCTATATAAGAAGGCTTCTTGTATTGTTGAAATATACATACACTCAAGATTCTCTTTATGAGTCCAAGCTAATCTATCTTGGAACCTAATTGACTTGAGGTACATGTCATGAGCACTCTCTTCATCATGTTTCCACATAGGTTCCATCCACCTTAGAGCGCTCCAGAGATCATGAGGCATGCATCTTTTAACAACATGTGGTAAAGCATGGGCATATATAGCATCGGATTGCCCAAGACCTCATCCTGCATCTTGATGTCTTCCCTCATCTACGTGCAGAAGTAATCAGCCCAATTGGCAACCTGTGGTGCTTCCAACCTAGCAAGGATGTTTGTTTGGCATGATCGACTGATGGTGGTCTATGTGTTTGACTTAGGTCAACCAATTAAGCACTCTTGTCGATTTTTCCATCTCGAGTTTTGTTATTTCAAAGAATTGAATGTGGCCCTTGCTCTTGTTCATGTCATAATTGCATATCTTGCCAAGTGCCTCGTGTAGGGATTTCTTATGCAATGATGGGGAGGATGAAGGCTGAGTGTACCACGTCCACATTGAGGTGGTAGAAGTGGGGGGTGCCTGTTGCATCATGAAGAATGTCAACGTTGGAGTTTGAGTTGTAGGCGTTGATGAATTCCCCAAGAAGCTTCATGTCGAGGTGACATGGCAGATAGTTCGCAAATGGGGGCTTGAGGCCCATCATAGCCAAGGAGGCGTACCTCTGGCTCCTTGAGAGATCAGTACATGGCCGTATTGTGGTAGTAGAGGGTGTAATCATGCCCCTCATACATATACTTTGAGTGGATGGCATAGTCGTTGAGTTGTTGGAGCCATGTTTCTCCTAGCGATAAGTATGTCATGGACCTCACAAACTTGTACTCCCCCTCTATTGGAGCTGGGATGCATTTCTCGGATGATTTTGGGGGGGTGATTGCAGTTGCTATTGGTTGTGCTTGGGAGGCTTGTTGGGTCAAGATCTCCTCTTTGGTTGCCTATGGGAAGTGAATTTGGGGGGTGGAGGTTAAGGTCTTGTTCTAATTCAAAGAACTCCTTGTTGGGATCCATGAGGAAGAAAGAAGGCAGGTGGGTGATGAACGAGTCGGTGGAGGAGGACAAGGTTGAGGGCATCCAAAGGGTGGTTGGAAGGCAGTTGGAAGAGACAGGGGGCACTGCGAAATCTGGCAAAATTTTGGCAGAGTTTTTTTGTTTTTACTAAGGCGATGTTTCGGGGGGATATGGTGCCCTTTTATAGTTTTTGGTACCCTAATGGATGGGGGGATAGTGTAAGGCAACAGGTTGATGAGATGGAAGGAAGGCAATGGGTCGGTGGGATGGAAGGAAGGCGACGAGTCGGTAGGATGGGAGAAAGGAGACGATCCATCAAGATGGCTGTAAGGTGAAAATCCATGGGGATAGTTGTAAGACGATGATCCGTTGGGATAGCTATAAGGTGACAATCCATGGGGATAGTTGTAAGGCGATGTGTCGCAAGGTTGGAAGATGTCATAATTACTGAGAGGGGGAAGGGAAAAAAAGAAAGGAAGGGAGGTTGTTGACGTTGAGGGTGTTGTGGATGGACTAGGTGATGCATAGACTTGTTTTATCAGCATGCTAGGATGCAAATCATGAAGAAAATGCACACAAAAAATATGTTTCCATATTCACCTAATGCTGACTGTGAATTTGAGTGGGTGCATTGGAATACCAAGGACTTGTGAGTTGCTAGTGCATGTGGGTGATATGCCTAGCATACACACTCACCTAGACCTGTATGTGGAATGCAATGGAGATGAATTCCAAACAGCAGCATACTGCATCATCAACCAAGTAGAGAACGTGTTGAGTTTATGCACGATCCTAGTTTTTAGGGTGTATCATGGCATTTACTTTGATAGAACTCTCTTCAGGTAAGGCATGTGGGTTCTTGTGTGGCTATAACCAAAGTGGAAGAAACAGGTTCTCGTGGTACCGTAACCCTTGATTTGGCAGGCGGGTTATGCCCAGGTAATACTACAGGTGCTCCATTGAGTAAACCATCCTTTGATGGTTTGTGCATAGGCTTGAGGAAGGTTCTTGTGTAACTACACTGCTTTTAGGGGTCAAATCTTGTGTTGCTTCCTTAGGGACCTTGGTGGCCTTCTCATTGACTTACACTATACGTGGAATCATCACACTCCTTGGGCTCGCAGAATTGTTCATCATGCTAGAGGCTCGAGGGTAGGTTCTTGTGGGATTGCTGATGCAGGTTCTTGTGTTACTACTTTATGAATCCCAGCAAGTTGAGGTCATGTATTCGGTGTCATTGGAATCTTTGGGACCCAAGCGTATCGCTCGCCTTGATAGTAGCCCTGGGCTTCCAAGAGTTTTGTTGCTTGTGAAACTTCTATTCAAGGGGTGTTGATCTTTGACCTTGTTGGCGAGGCAATTGGTAACGTCGAGCACTAATCCTTGATGGGATTTCCCGTGTTGGCATGGGACAAAAAGGGGTTGGGAACCCTTCCATGGCTTTGGGCTTCCAAGGCTATTGTTCCCTTTTGAAGTGGCATTGTGCACAAAGGAAGGTTTCATGCACTTGTTGTTCAAGGGATTTTTGGGCCAAGGGCCTAGTCTTGGGTGTGGAAACTAGGGGTGGGAGAGTAATTCGTGGCAAGTGTTTACCATTATCGAGATTAGGACTTTGAGCTACATTCGTATGGATTTCCTTCTGAGGATTAGTCCAGGGGACACTGGAGGCTTCTAGAGCTTTGGGCCTACCTTCATTTACAATTTCCTTGTCTCTTGTGGGTGGTTGTACTATGGGGAAAGTGGAATGAGCTTTACATAGCAAAATTACTACAACTCTTCCCCCGTTCATGAGAGTTGTAGTTCTAGCTCTCTAGTGAATTTGGTAGTTCACGGCATAGCACCAAGTCCTTCCCAATAACATCTGTTTGTCGAGTACCTCTGTGGGGAGAAGATAAAAACAAATCTCTACCTCCTGGTGGACAATAATTAGTTTCAAGTCTACATAGCCCAATGTTCTTAAGAGTTTACCATTGATTTCCCGAACTGAAGCAACAGTAAGGGTTAGGGGTACTTGTAGCACTTCCCATACTTTGTTGGAGATGAAATTATGGCCCGTACCTGGATCCATGAGTGCCTCAATGCGTGTACTTGGACCCTACAATTGGACACTCAACCTAGCCGGATCTACTGTTAGTTCCTCGATCTGGCCCTAGGTGTTCTACTGTTGCCTTGAACAAGGCCATTTGCTTTCATTGTCTGATTTTGGTATTACAGACCTTGGCTTCTTTGATGGCCTGGCGTTTCATCCAGGATACCTTGGCCTTGAGCTCCTTTTCCTTATGTATGGCTTGGAGGGTTTGTAGAGTGAGGGGGCCATAGTATGTTTTCAATTTGCTACCATTAATGTAGCCATCCATCTCCACTCCATCTAGGGTAGCTATTTGCACAGCACGCGCCCTGCAAAGTAATCTCCACTACACAGTAGGTCCCATGCCCCTATATTTCAGTTTACACTTAGTGTTATGGACACTATAGAGGAGTGCTAGATCTCCCTTTCTAAGGTCTTTGTTCTTGAGGTTGCGGTCGAACCATTTTCTCTGCCTTGCTTTCTCCACTTGAAGGCAAAAGGCTATGCACAATCTAGTTTCATCTAACCGCTCAAGGTTGATTAAGCATCCCGCCAAGGCATTTTTAGTAAGCCTTTCCTTGACCATGATGTGAAGGCTGGGTACTACATACTCCATTGGCATAACTGCCTCCAACCCAAAGGCTAAGCTGAAGGGGGTGCAATTCGTTGCCACCTTCTAAGGCATTTCGGTAGGCCCACAATGCTACGATGAGCTTGTGCTACCCTGGCTTTGATTGTGCAAGTTATAAGCTTGTAGAATGTTTTGTTAGAGCTCTCAGCCAAGACATTTTCCCTAGGATAGTATGGCATCAACTTCCTATGCATAATCATGAATTCGCTAGTCAGGATCGCTATGGTTTCATTGAGGAAATGATCTCCTCGACCACACTGACTATTTCTAAGGACACCTGAACTGTATAATGACTTGTTCGTATAAAAACTTAGTTGTGGACTGCACATCGGCTCTCCTTGTAGCTTGCCCCTCCACCCATTTGGTGAAATAATATGTGTCCAGGATAACATATTTGTCCCTTGTTCCTTTAGTGGCTAGGCTTATCGAACCAATAAAATCTATGCCCCATTTCTCAAAGGGATGATTGGTTAGTATTCCCGTTAGGGGCATCATGTCCACTTTATGTGGGATTTGCACTCTTTGGCAGGGATTGCATCACCACCAGTAGCCATCCTGCAACACTTTATGTGTCGTAATGTCAGCGATGGAGAAGTGGCCACCTGCTATTCCAAAATGGGCTTCTTTGAGCACGTCGATATATTCGTGTTCACACATGCACCTGTGCATGATTCCATCCTTGCCCATGCGGTAGAGTTGGCCTACAATTAGCTGATATGTTGATGCATCCTTAATGAGTTTGCGGGCTCTATCCCTCTTGAGGGCTTTGTACAGAGGCAACCCATTTGCTAGGTAGTGGCCTAACAACTGCCCATTCCGGAATTATGTCAATGAGAAGTAGAGGAGCATCTAGGAGGTCATCTTCGACTCTTGTTGGAGCTTCCTCATTGGGAATCTTTGAGAGGTAGTCGGCAAGGACTTGGGTCTTTCCTTTACACACTATGGCTGTGAAGTTAAACTCCAAAAGGATTAGCATCCACCTTGTGATGCATCCTATCATGCATGGTTTGTTAACCAAATACAGTAATGCTTGATGATCAATAGAAAAGACAAACTTGTTGGCTAACAAGTAATGCTTGAACTTCTTAACTACATAGACCATGGCCAAGCCTTCCCTCTTTGTTATTGTGTAATTAACCACGGCATCATTTAATTGCCGGCTGGCAAATTACACTGGGTAGTCCAAGTTATACTCCCCTGGTTGGGCTAACACACATCTAATGGAAAAGTTTGAGGCATCTATGTGGACATGAAATATTAGATTCCAGTCCGAGGCCCACAATATCGATGCTATGGCTAGAGCTAGCTTGAGGGTTTCAAAGGATTTCTAACATTCCTCATTCCACTGAAAGACTACTAACAACTTACACAACAATGACCAAGCTCTGTCTATGTAAAATAGATGAATCTTACATAGTAGTCCGTATGGCCCATAAACCATTGCACTTCCTCAGCATTCATGGGGGGAGGTATCTCTAGAATGAGATTGATCTTGTTGTAATTTGTGGAGATGCCATTCTTGGACACTATGTGACCGCAAATCACACCATGTTTGACTCAAAATTGACACTATGTGACCAAGAATCACGCCATGTTTGACCCAAAATTGACACTTGAGAGGATTTGGGGATATTTGGTACAACTTGCACCTCTCAAAAACTAGTTTCACTTATCTCACGTGATCATCCCATGTCGAGTTGGTGCACACACACATCATCCAAGAAGACTTCTACAAAGTCCCTTAGGTACTCCTTGAAGACAGTCATCATTAATCGCTGAAATGTGGCATGTACATTAGTAAGTCCAAATATCATTACTTTGGCCACATACACACCCCACTTGGTTGCGAAGGTAGTTTTATGTTGTTCCTCTGAGGTGATGGACACTTGAATGTATCCCAAGAATCCATCTAGGAAGCTGCAAGCTTCCTTCCTGGGTACTCTTTCTAGAACATGTTCCATGAAAGGCAATGGATAGTGGTCGCTCCTTGTAGTGGCATTGACCTTTTTCAAATCTACACAAACTCGAATCTTTTCATTCTTCTTCAGGACTATCACAATGGGTGACACCCAGTCTGTATGCTCTATCCCATAGATGAATCCTGCATCTATGAGTTTTTGGATCTCCTCCCTCACTATGAGCGCATATTTGGGATTCATAGGTTACAAACACTAGCACACTGGCCGGACATCATCTAGCATGGGTATTGTGTGCTACATGACTTTAGCGGGCAAACCCTTTACGTATGTGTACTTCCAAGCCATGTAATCCTTGTACTCTTGAAGGAGGGCAACAAAGCACGTTCCTTGTTGGGGGTGAGGTCAGCTGCTATGTATACTAGTTGTGGGTCCACCCCTTTTAGTGCCAGGTTTACTTCCTTAACCTTACCTATCCTTGGAAGCACCCTACTTCCTAGGTTCTTATCCTGTTGGTATAAGATCTTGCGATCCTCAATCATGTAGGCCTTCTAATGGGAAGGTACCTATCATAGGTCCTCCTTTTCTTCATCCTCCTCCTCCACTCCCCTTGGGGTGGTGTCCCTCTTGGCCCTGGTGGGAGCCTTCGAGCTTTTGGAGCTTGGGAGCTTTGGACCTGAGGGGAACTCCTTCATGGCACTTATGGAGCCAACTGGAGAGGTAACTTTACACAATCAAGATCCTCGATTGGAGGAGAACTCATGGTGAGTAGTAGTGGAATCCACATATGTTAGCCAATGGAGGTCTGATTGGACCCTTATTGTCCCTTTTCTCACCTCACAGGTGTTAGATATCAATGCTCCACTCTCATGTAACTACGCGGGAGCCAGCTAACTCTACTTGTAAGCCCCCCATATGAGGAGAAGGCATTTGAGTAGCTCGGTTATCTCATAGGTCCTAGTTTGGACACCAGATGGGGGCCATGTGTGGCCTAATGGCTGGACGGCTTCAGATAGAGTTGGCACACCGCCAACTAGGCTACATGCAAGTGCAGGAAGGCATCCCTTGACTGACCACACTGAGGGTAGACGGAGCATTTCCCGAGGCAGCCCATTCTTGGGTTGCGGGGCCCGTTTGGAGCCTCAGATGATCCCGGATGCTCTGTTTTGCGCACCGATTCTATCGTATGGTCGGTAGCCTATTTCGGGACTGACCCTCAGTCGACTGTTTTGGGCGGACTAGGTCGATCACCCAATTGAGCCTAACCGACTGTTTTGGGCAGACTGGGTCGGTCACCCAATTGAGCCTAACTGACTACGACTGGTGGCTATATAAGAGGAAGCCCGTGAAGCCCATTTCATCACTGGCTATAGCAACCCTGATTCCTTAGCATCTAGCCTCCATCTTCTACTATTTCTAGCTTGCCATCGAAGCTTCTTTCATAGGAGTGCACGGTTGGGAGGCAACGCCATCTATTGTATTAGTTCTACAGTAATCAAATTTTTGATTCTCCATACTATTTTGTTTTCTCTCTTGTGTACGAGATCCTATTATCTGTTGAGCACAGACGTATTATTTTCTTACATGGTATCAGAGCCTGGACTCTAGCAAGAAGATTTGATAGTGTGTTTCTATTTGCGAGCAGATTGTGAGAGATGGCCCAGCCCGCAAGACTGCGAATCCCACCATTCGGTGAAAGTGAAAAGTTGGACAGCTCTAACTATCCACTCTGGAAGTTCAAGATGAAGACCATCCTAAGTGCATAGGAGCTTTGGGACACTGCTACTGGGGTGGATGTGAGGCTGGTTGCAAGATCGGATCCAGCCAATGCAGGACAACAGATAGTACCAATTGCGGATGAGATTCTCACGTGGACAAGAAGAAATGCATATGCATTGTGTTCTATTGTCTGCAGTGTTAGTGATTCCATCATGGCATTAATTCAACATGTCACCACAGCAGAGGAGGCATGGATGGTCTTGAAAAATCAGTATGAGACCACGAATCAAACGCGGATTCAAAATCTAGAGACTCAACTCGCGAACGAGAAGTTGCCTGAGTCTGAAGCGGCAGAGAAGTTCATCACCAGGGTGAAGAATCTATGCGATCAGATGACTGCGATTGGCATCACCATCACCAGCAAGAATTTAGCACGAAGGTGCATACGGATTCCCCCACCAAAGTACGACGGTCTTGTTACGGTGCTGAATACGCAGAATAGAAATCCGCCCCTCAACTTTGAGGATTTCAGCGCAATGCTTCTGGAGGAGTAGATGCATCAAAAGACGAGGACTGGAGAAGATTCGGCTTTCTAGACCGGACCAAAGAAAGGTAAGGGTAGGGACTCTGGTAACCCATCTTCTTCTGATGATAAAAAGAGAAAGAAGAAGATCAAGTGCTTCTATTGCAACAAGGCAGGGCACAAGAAGAATGAGTGCCGAAAGAAGATTGCAGATGAGAAGAACGGAGTAAAGAAAGAGTCCAGCAACAGCGCGTAGGCAGTACCAGTAGAGCTATTCGTAGCAATTGAGGAGATTTGCACGGAGGTAGTTCATGTACCGGCAGATGAACCTTGGATCATTGACAGTGGTGCATCGCGCCACATGACCAGTCAGAAGGATTGGTATACCTCTCTACAGCTGGTAGGGAATGACATCCTGGTAGTAGTCGGCAATGATGCAAAATGTCCAGCAAAAGGAAAAAGTACGATTGCTCCCAAGTCAGATGGAGTTGTAAAATAGTTGTTCGATGTTCTTTATGTGCTAGATATCAAGAGGAACTTGTTGTCGATAAGAATGGTGCACAGATTCTGGATCTTTAAGGGAAGGTCATTGGTAAAGGTACACAGCGCAACAACATTTACGAACTGTCAGCTTTCAGTGCTCAAGCGGATGTGAAGAACACTAAGCTGTGGCATGAGAGGTTTGGTCATCTAAACCTTAGTTCTTTGAAGGAGATGCATAAAAGTGGAATGATTGCAGACCTACCAGAAATTTCAGATCTGCCTGATGTATGTGAAGCTTGTATGATGGGCAAGTAGCATCGGCAACCCTTTCCTAAAGAGGCCAGCAGGGCAAAGGCTCCTCTAGAGCTCGTTCACACGGACCTCTGCGGAAAGATGGAGATGGAAGCTTTGGGTGGTTCCTTCTACTTCATGATGCTGATCGATGACTACAGTAGAAGGATATGGATATACTTCCTAAAGATGAAAGACGAGGCTTTCAGTAGATTCAAGGAATGGCATGTAATGGTCGAGAAAGAATCAGGGAGGAAGGTGAAGAAGTTGAGATCAGTCAGAGGTGGAGAGCTCACATCGACTGAATTCGAAAGTTACTACAAAAGTCACGGGATCAAGAGACAGAAACCCCCACCACATACATCACAGCAAAATGGAGTAGCAGAATGCAAGATGCGCATCATCTATGAAATGGGCCGGAGTATGATGAAAGGGAAAGATTTGCCAAAGACTTTCTGGGCTGAAGCATGTAACACTACAGTTTACATCCTGAATTGTAGCTACACGAAGACTGTGAATGGGATGACTCCACTACAAGCCTTTTCTAGTAAGAAACCTTCAGTTGCACATTTCAGAGTCTTTGGATGTGACTGTTTTGTGCATGTCCCTGATGCTACCAGGACCAAATGGGAACTGAAGAGCCGGAAGTGTATTTTCTTGGGCTACAGTGAAGACGCGAAGGGTTACCGTCTCTATAACCCTATTACCAAGAAGGTAATTGTAAGTTGTGATGTGGTCTTCTCAGAACAGTCGCATTAATTGGAGGAGGATGCTTCCTTCCCAGACAACCAGGACCAGGATATCCATCCAGTACCACCACCAACAGCAGACCGAACTCCCCCAACGGTGCTTGGGAGGATTCAAGACAAAGAAGATGAAGAAGAGCCTGCAGAACCACAACGGAAATGGCCATTCTCGAAGTGGGTAAAGTAGCTTTTGGATGGCAGAGAACCTCTAGCCATTGAGGAGGAACCATCCGAACACCGCCGGTCCAAGAGATTAGAGGAGCAAAGAAGGGCGCAGGAACACTTGGTCAACTATGCTTTGATGACAGAAGTAATCCGTGCTAATGAACCCAAGTGTCTTGAAAAGGCACAAGGCGATGATAGGTGGATGGAGGCTATGCAATCGGAGTATGGCTCCATAATGAAGAACAACACTTGGGACCTTGTGGATCGATCACCAAAATGCAAGGTAATCGGAACCAAGTGGGTGTACAAGACCAAGTACAAGTCCGACGGCATGTTGGATAAGTACAAGGCTTGGCTCGTGGCAAAAGGATTTGCACAGGTACATGGTTTTGATTATCAAGATACTTTTGCTCCCACAGCTCAACTAACCACAATTCGGGGGTAGTCAATAGAGCGAGCAAGAAAAAGCGAGCGGGCCCAAAAAAGTGAGCGATCTTTTTCACAATCCCTTATAGAGGTAGCCACTATTCATGCTCTATGAAATCCACTATTTGGGAAGAATCTCCAAAATGAAACTTAACCTACTTTCCATATTTGGGAGAGTAAAGCAAGTTGATAATATATTATAATTATCTTGATAATGTAACTTGGACTTGGTAGCATAGGAGAGACTAAAGCAACTAACACTTTTCCAACAACTCAATTCTCATATCCTTCAGTGAGTCTATTGACGATGACTTCCGCAATTTATTGATATTTCATAGTCCCTCATATGGCTGCAAGTTGTATATTCATGCCTATGAGTCTCACTATATACGCATGTCAAAAGCTTTTATTGATTTGCTTTCTCTTCATCAAGATCCTAGGTATTCATTTGCCTCATATAAAGTTGCAAACATATCTCACGCCTTTTTTAATGTTTTCATTGTATTTGACTATCCAAGCACAAAATCTTGTACATTTTGCTTTCTCAAATGGTAATTGTATTTGTCCTTCCTATCCCATTTAAATTGTGCATGTGAAATACATTGTGTCTATGAAATACATGTTTCTTGTAGTTGACATGATTTGGGTGTCAAATGACCTGTATACAAACCCAATGTCAAAAAGTGATGTTTTGGACTAACAGTACAAGAAAAGATACAAAATTGATTAGAATTATCTCAATAATGTAACTTCCAATATGTGTCATTAGTAATCAAAAGAAAGTGAAGTGTCACTTCAAAACGTGGGATTGCATCACATACACAACAATTCTTCTGCATTCAAAATGGGTTTTATTTTCCTACAATCAAGACATCCACATTGCTTGAAATCATATTTAATAACATTAATACCACTTCACCCATATGTGGGAGAACCCAAGTGTCATTTGAAAGCATAGGAATGCATAATACATAGAGAAATATTACCACATTACTGTTAGCTCACCCATATGTCAAGAAACCCAAGTGTAATTTGAAAGCATAGGATTTCATAATACATAGAGCAATATTACCATATTCAAAATGGGACTTCTTTTCATAAGTATCACCAAGCTCTCATCAAAATGGTCTCTTAAATCATATTCTACTCCTCTTGACACTCATCATCAACAAAGTAAATGCGAGCTCGTGGTCTATCTGAATGCCTCTCATCATATCTTCTTTCAGTTGACATGAATCTTGCCATTTCTTCTGCATATCATGGTAACAAACTACAATCAAACATACATTTGAAACCATAGTAAGTCAAAACGTTAAAGAAACAATAACAACAATCCAAAAATATCCAAATGTCATTAAAGAAAGATCTAAGTTCAGCACCATACTAATCATCATATGGATTTGTGATGGGGTCCACTCTATCTTCATCCCCATCGCCATCATGCTCTGACCTCACCCATTTCCTAGAATGGTCTGCTACAAGTGGCTCAACAATGGTAGCCATAATACTGCTATCTGAATTAAAAGAAAAACAAGGTCTACCAGTAGCCTGACAAGCACGCATGAGAGGAGCTGTGCCACAACCCATCTCCAAAACCAATCCTCCTGGAACACATAAGAGAGACAAAAGGCACCCAACAAAGTAGCAACATTGCTCAAGTCCACCTCAAGCCATCTGAGAAGACATAGGCACTATTGTCCTCTCACTGAGAGGCACATATTCTGTCATCGGTCTATCCATCTCTGGAGAGTGTAACCCAGCCTCTTCAATCACAGTGTGTGACAAATCAACAAGCCTATTTCTATCTCCTTTACTAGATCCACCACCATCAAGTATTCTTTGTCGTAGAACATCCAAATTCGGACCTGTACCCAAGTGTTTTCCATTCAAAAAGGCATTATAGTGAGCACTCTGAAGGACACTCATTGCAAGATCTGCAGCACAAGCTTCATATAATGTTATGTGTCTTGCATACCCATGTGTTGCTCTCATGCTAGAGTGTTTTGTCTTCGAAAGATTTAATGTAGGAACAAACCCAGAATTTTTCTCTTGCTGCAAAAACATTCCTCCCCATTGGTTGACTCTAACATCCCACCAAGCCAACCATGTGTGGAGTGCTGGCAACTCACCCTCTTTCACATGCAATGGAGACCAATACAAGGTCAATGTTCTCTTGCATTGATCTGCAGAAGCAGCTGTCGTTGCCTCCCTCCATTTCCTACATAGAACCTTATGCTCCTCCTGAAATTGTGGCTTAATGCATCTTTTGGTATGCTCAACCATGCTCATCTCCCAGTGAAAACCACAAGTCCTTTCTTTACCCTCCATTACATTTTCAGGCCCACCATTGTAAACTGTGCGGATAGAAAGCCAATTTGCTCCTGCTCCATCTGCCATGAATCCTCGGAATTCAGGTGGTTCAAAACCATTCTTCTCCATCTGACTATTCAAAAGCTTCCAGAATTGCACTTGTGCATGGGTATCTTCCACCTTGAATTCACATATAGCTATTGTTAAGAGTTCCCTTATGTAAGGGTCATACACATGAGCACCCATAGTTGACCATCCTTTTACTCGATGGACGTGGTCAAAATGCACCCATTGTGATCCAAGGCTACCTCCTGGCCACATTCGATTCACCAAATCAACCCCTGATCCTGGACCAATGGTCGACATTTTGAAAATATGTGGTTGTTGTTCATCTTGCAACTGCCCAGGAAACAAGATACTTTGCACATATGGATATTTGCATCTCTTTTTCAAACCCAGTATTGAATCCATTTCACCATCTCCTCCTCTAGCATCACATCTTGCACTCTGCACTATTCTCTGAAGCCTTCTCCTTTGTGTCATTGGTGTGATTGTATCCAAAACCTCTTCAAATTGTTGGTAATCTAAAGGTTCCATAGCGACCCCCTCCTTTACAAGCAACATATCCATCATAAGGTCTTGTGTAACTGAGACCTCAATGTTTTTGCAAGATGAATTTGCATTTAGCCTAGCACGCATTGAAACAAGATCATCCACTAGAAATTCCTTTGCACGACTTTTTCCTTTCTCAACAGGATGGTCATGGAACCCAACATGCACAGCACATCTTGTCGTCTTCGCTCTTTCATGAGGCAAGCAATAATATATGATAGCACTGCATTGATAAACACACTCTGGGATTTCCAAACAATGCTTGCAGACAATTGATCCCAAGGTTGGATCAATTGGACCAGGCACAGGTGGCTTCCTAAGCTTTCCCTTCCATTGTGTATCATTTAGAACTCCCATTCGTTCAAGGTAAGGACAATGAACGTTATAGCATCTCAAGTATCCAGAACATCTACTCATCCTTACAATTCCATTGAAAAAGTCTTGTGAACATGTTGAATATTTTGTCCATACATGACCATCGGCATTTTGTTCCATTCCAGACATTGGAGATCCATCAGGCAAAGGGGGGAGTTCAAAGACAACATACCCATCATAAGTTTTAGGCAGTTCATCAACCTTCTCAACTCTAACTGCAGAAGTTAATGCAACATGCAAAGAACTATTCAAAGGCATCTTCTCTATAAGTGAAATAACACTATTCACTTCAGCATTTTGAAAGTCACTATGAGAATCTTTCCTTCTTATCACCTCAACTCTGAAGGTTGAATGTTGTTTTCCATTGATCTTGTACCCTTTTTGACCGTCCTCGAAGTCCACCAAGGGAAGCACTATGGCAATGTCATCCACTCCGATTTCTTGATGTAGACTAATCTCCTCATCCGCAAGGTGAAAGTGTTCCTTGAGATCTACTAGGGAGACCTCCAATAAAGGAGTGTCATAACGAATGGACAATGTTTCTGATTCTCCAAAGCGAATGAACACAGATGCAGGCATGTTTTAGATGCACAAATGAACACTAAAGGATTAGCGCCACCCACTACGAGAACAATTTCATCAATTTGCAAGTGCAAAAGAAGACGGAGCTCTAGAATAGCCAGCAGCTCTTCATTTACAAAAGAAGATGTAGCCAGTAGAAGATTGTGATAAAAAATGACATTGCCAGAGAAGAGGTGGCATCAGAAGAGCAAATGGAAGCACAAGAGATGGAAATAGAAGAGAAGATGTTGATAGAAGGAAGAGATGAGAAAAGAAGAGAAGACATGAAGAAATTATGTCTTTGAAAGGTGGCGAGTTGGTGAGTTAGATGACGCCGTCACAATTATCTTCATAAAGGCTCCATGACATGGTTCATAATATCCTGTTTCTTTTCCATGAAAATGGTAATCATTTTACAAGATGGTAATCTGAATAAAGGCTCCATAACTTGCAAACACGAATCTGGTCAGAGAAAAAATTTAATATCATTGCCTACAAAACTAGAATATTAATTAAGTAATGATAGCATTAGTTAGTAACACATGGGTTAGGCATGCAAGGTTGGATGTGATCACAGTTATTAAAGACGGGCTGCAAAGATGGGCTATAGTGGACACTGCACTAGTGTACAATATATGCAGTGTACACTGCACTGTACATAGTGCAATTCAGTATGCTCAGTGTACTAGGCTCTCACATTAAAATGAAAGATTACTTATTTCCCATCCAGTACTTATTTCCCATCCAACTAGTTCTTCTTTCCAAGTACTCATTTTCCATGAAGTGTTGAATTTGTTGTAAGAGATATGATTGTCATATATCTCCCGAAAGATAGGGGAATGCAATAGCCTCTCTACTCAGTGAACTTGCAAGAAATCAGTGAGCTTAGTTGGATCAACAAGAATAGGATCGTTTTGTTTATGGTGATTCCATGGACACTAGCAGTGGCCAGTTTAAGAAGGGTACATGCTTCAGTGTGTTTCTCATTTTAATCTCTTTACAGGCATGGCTTGCCCAGGAAGATGTTATGCGTTCTTATTGTTCTTATCTCTGTTATGTTTCTTCGTGTTCCTTGAAGATGTTGTAAGCTTTCCGAATTTGTTTCATCCTCCCCTCATTTCGCTTTTCTCCGCTTCACTTTTCGCATTGGAACCATCCTGAAATCTCGGTAGCCTACGTAGGTTGTTTGTCTTCTTATCACCTCGTTGGATTCACTTCGTTACTTCTTATTACTTCGTTGGATTCACTTCGTTACTTCTTATTACTTCGTTACTTCCTTATTACTTCGTTACTTCTTTATTACTTCGTTATTACTTCGTTGGATTCACTTCGTTACTTCTTATTACTTCGTTACTTCGTAGGTTGTTCGTTACTTCGTTGGAGCTCTCTCGTTACTTCGTTGGAAGACCGATACGAAATTGGCTAATGGAAGACCGATACGAAATATGCAAAATTACAAAAATTACTTCGTTGGAGCTCTCTCGTCTACCGCATTGCTTCTCCTCACTCCTCGCTCCTCCCTTTCCGTAGCCACGACCCTGCGCTTCCAAGCTCAGGTTCACATCCTCACCTGCTCCTAGCTTCTCACAACTCGAGCACCCAGCGAGACACCCTGCAACAACCTCCACAACCACGAAAGGCTCTGCTACCCGGACCTCCCACTTGCATTGACAGACTTTGCACCTCAGGGCTGCATGCAATGCACATAACAAGCTCCTCCATCGCCTTCACCTATGACTCTCCAAAGGCACCTAGCTCCAGCCATCTATAATGAGCAGCCTCACAAGTTCGACTAGTCCAACCGCTCAGCCACCAACGAGTTGCAGCACCAATGCCATCAATCGACAGCACCAACACCAATGAGCTACAGTGCCAATAGCCCTTTCATGAAGTTTTGTTACTCCATCCAGTTCATCCAGAAAATCATTCGCTACACACATCACATACCTGCGCCATGATGATCGGCCCTCCTTGCCATGCGAAAAGATTCTCATCTTTCATCATTTGCACTATCTTCGTCGTGAAGTTTTGCATTGCCTCCTACCAGAATCGGCATCGGAAAGACCCATCTTTTGTTACACAATATGCGGAACTGATAGAAATCGTGTAAGTTTTTGATGCGATTTTGTTACAAATTGATATAGAAGGGTATACCATGAATAGGGTGTTGTTTGTTCGCTCGTTCTAAACTAGCTCTCTGCTTGTTCTTTGCTTGTTCTAAACAGCTTGTTCTTTACAAATTGCATGGTTCTTGCTTGCTTCTCTCCCTGTGGCCATAAGAGCCACCCTTACTACTTCCTACGTAGCGTTGTTTGCAGTGGCCTCCTTACAGCTATTACTTGCATTCACTTGGCCGTCCCAGCTCCTGCGCGACTCCCTTACTGCTATTACTTGCCCGTAGCTATTACTGTTTTTGGTCTTCGTAGCCTCCCTTCTCTCTTTCCGCTTCCGCTCCGCTTTCCGCTTCCGCTTCAGCTTTCCGCTTCTCTCTCTTTCCCTTTCCGCTTCCGCTTTGCCTTTGTTTCCTCTTCGACTTCGTTTCCTCTGCCTTCGTTGCTTCCTCGTCGACTTCGTTTCCTCTGCCTTTGTTTCCTCAGCCTTCGTTGAAGGTTTGAGTTGTCGATGGAGCCTTGCTGTTAGACGTAAGGCATCTTCCCAAATCGTCAATGGGACGTTCCTTCACGTTACGTAAGTCCTTTCGCCGTCCACGAACATCGGGTCCTTCTCAAATCAAGTCGTTCTTGCCTTTCTTCATCCTCTGTGTGCTCGAAACCGCGAGACGTCGAAAGCATATAAAAGCATGTCATCTCTCTTTGGTTACTGATGCTTCTTTTGTTGGTCGTGTGGAATGTAGCTGTGGGGAGCTTTGTTGCAGTTGTTTACTGAAGGCGAGCAGTCACTGAAGTTATTTCCGCTTCCGCTTCTCCCTCCCTTTCCACTTCGCCTTCGTTTCCTGTTTTGCAGCTGGGGACCTCTCTGAGTTCTTATGCAGCTTTGTCTGCATGTCCATTCTCCACCCGTGGGAGATCTTGGATCTTGGGACCAACCTCATTCCTTGCTCCTTCTAGCCTGCATGTTCGGGGGGACGTTCCTCCCTGTCTACATCTTCCATCGGCGAGCAAGGCTATGGCATTGAGCATTGCATCCCCTGCTGCAGTCGTCGTTGTTGGCAATCATCGTTGGCAGTCATCGTTGGCCTTTTGATCTTCCCTTGATCTCCTTCCACGCTCCACCTTCTCTCCCACCAAGGTACATACTCCTCGCCCACGCTTTTGTTTTCAAGAATTCCACATCCTTTTTTTTATCTACTTTCCATGAGAAAGGGCAGCGCGTCAACATGGAAAGTAGATCAAAAGAGGGTAGCCTCTTTTGATCTACTTTCCATGAGAAAGGGCAGCGCGTTGATGCGCTGCCCTTTCTCATGGAAAGTCGATCAAAATCATCTCTTTTTTTTATCTACTTTCCATGAGACAACGCACTGCCCTTTTGACGCGCTGCCCTTTCTCATGGAAAGTAGATCAAAATCATCTCTTTTTTTGACCTACTTTTCATGAGAAAGGACAGCGCGTCAACGCGCTGTCCTTTCTCATGGAAAGTAGATTAGAATCATGTCAAAGGAGGTATACTAAAAAGCATTGGGATAATGCTACGCCCTGCCCTTTCTCATGGAAAGTAGATCAAAATCATTGGGTCCTCTTTGATCTACTTTCCATGAGAAAGGGCAGCGCGTCTTTGATTTTGATCTACTTTTCATGAGACGCGCTGCCCTTTCTCATGGATAGTAGATCAAAATCATGTCAAAGGAGGTATACTAAAAAGCATTGGAGGTATACTAAAAACTTTAAAAGCTTTCATCGATTCATGTCTATGCGTCTCAAATTGATTTCGAAATTGTGAATCCTTCTTCTCCTCACATCCTCAAATTGATTTCAAAATTGTGTTAAGCATTTGTAGGAGCATTTGTAGGAGCATTTTGGATACCCTTTCCATTTTAATGGATAGCGTGTTGACCACCTTGTATCTTTCATGTACCACCTTCATATTTGAGTAAAGAAGGAAATTTTGATGCTTGTGACACCAAAATGGGCAGCGCGTCAACGCGTTGTCCATTTCGGTATCCCAAGCATTAAAATTGGCCTCTTTTATGCTTCATAATAGGCTTTCAGTGGGGTGGCATTCAGATGTTTTTTGCTTCAAAATGGACAGCGCGTTGACGCGCTGTCTTTTTTGGTAGAAAAAGCTTCACAGGTTAGGACATTGATATGCTCCCACACTTGCAACAGTCTTGCTACAATAAGATTGGTTGTTTGGATCAAGAATGCTCCCACACTTGACCTGCATGATGGTGACTTGAAAATAAAGTTAGCTTGCAAATCCCAGAGTTACTGTGTCAAGCCATCTTGTGTCAAGTCTTGCTCAATAGTGGCCTTGTATTGGGGTAGCATTTTATATGCCCTTTTCACTGAAATGGACAACGTGTTGACGCGCTGTCCATTTTGGTAGAAATAGCACTAAAATGCACACTACTAATGTGTTCTTTCACAGTTGCATTCAACCTATACATTTTAAGATTTTTATTATATATGAATGCTCTTTGGACATAAGATCTCAAAGAGGAAGAGTTAAGTAGATATAAGATCGACATAAATGTCATCTATGTAGCTTTCAATTCTGCGAGTTGTTTTGACCACAAGGATGATTTTTCCAACACATTGTATGCTTTTGCTTTTAATCTACATTCTTGAATCATGCCTCAAGTTAAAGGAGGAAGTCCTTGATTGAGGAAAGTCCTCTATGGAAGGGGGTGAGAGTTTGTGGAATATTGGAGAAATCCCCCAAAAGATCTAGACATGCTTAAGTATTCATAGACATGTATGTGTGTTATACATTTATTGTACATTTATTTGTGTCCATATGTCATGTATGAAAATGTCAAGATGTATATATGGAAGTCTGTTGTAAATGTAAGCATATGCATGGAAGATGCGGTCTCTTCCATTAGCAAATGAGTGCTATATGGGGTTGAGAGTTTGAGAGGTTATGTATGTATATGTAGATATAAATTCATACATAGATAAGTTTATACATGCATACATAAAACTATTTACATGTGTTTTCTTATTTGCTCATAGAAAAGGATATGCAGACATATGCATAAATATGTGAAAGCAGATGTGTTTAAAGATAAATAAAGACATGTGTATAAAGATAAATAAATATGTTTAGATATTCCTTTATACACATCTATGTATAGGAGTTTGAATGTTAGCTCTATGTATCAATAATAGTATATTAGTTTGACTGTTAGCTCTATGTATCTTTAATAGTATAGCAGTTTGACTGTTGGCTCTAAGATAAACTAGACCCTAAATGCATGTGTTCAAAATGATAGTGTAAACATGTCTCTGATTAGTGTTTAAAAAATTTAACAGTTGTGCTCACATTGAACTCTTGATCTTCATAGAATGTTTTGGAGAAGAATAGCATGTGCTGTGAACAATAGATTTTTTCTATAGTTTGCTATGCTATATTTGCTCTTGGATTAGATTTTCATTGTCTTGCAATCTCATTTCATATGTAACCAGTGTATGAAAAGGTGTTATTTTTGTATTTCATTTTAGGATGACTGGAAGGAAAGGTAAAAAGCCTCATGAGGCTCTGCCTCCAAAGTTAGCAAGAGGAAAGAAAATAGATCCCCCTGCCCAATCATCAGTAGGTGGGACAGAAGAACCAGGGAGTGCAGCAGGTTCTGAGCCTGATACATCCTCTGCTCCAAGAGATGAAGGACCAAGATTGGAGGAGGTTGAATTGGATGACACTGAAGTGCAAGTGGAAGGAGGAGGTGATGTGATTGGAAAATGTAGGATGCTTGATTCAAATCATTGTCCTCGCATTCCATTATGTAGATTGATCCCCTATGCACGAGTACGAGGACTGCGTGATGATGTGTCTTCACTAAAAAGCGCATTCCAAGTGGAGGGCTACCTTCCAAAGAAAGGATCTTTCATAGTGTCCGTTTGCAAAAGTGATGGAGAGGAGGTAGTAGTGACAGATGATATGATGGAGAGGTGGTCTCCCACTTGGAGAGATGTTGATGAAGAGTTTGAGAATGACTTGCTATCAAGTCATGAATTTAAATTTATGTCAAGAAGGATGTTTTTTGTTTGGGAGGGAAATCATAGGACTACTGCTTGGATGAGTGTTATAAAGGATATATTTCCTACAAACAAAAAACGACACATAAGAGTGGTTTGCACGATAATTGATCCTAGAAAAATAAGTGAGATTGCTTTATTGGCTGGCCTACAGCGCATGAATTCGTAAGTACTTTGATACCTTTTTTTCTTTCATTATTTTTTGTTGTATAATTCTTTACCTTCATTATTTTTATTTTGTACAAACGAACTAATCTTTTGATGTATCTTGTAGTATGAATGAGCATGCCATCGTCAAACCTAGCCTCCGAGACACACTCATAAATGCACACAACATTTGTGAGTGTGATCCTACGATATTTATGAAATCATTGTCTCCTAATGAAGTAAAATCCATAGAGAACTGGAGGGCTCATGAGAGTAAAGGAAAAAGGCCTTGGTTTCCATTGACAAGAGGCTATCTTGCAAGATTGATCTTTCAGGTTTAATGCTACACTTCTCTTGGTGCTTATTCTCTTTCATTCCTTTTCTTTCTATAAAAGGAAATCTTTTGTGTAGGTTGAGTACAATACAGAGCTTAAAAAAGCAATTGATAAGATATCCACAAAGATGCCTATAGACCAAAGAACAGAAGCTGAAGGAAAGCAACGCGTCCTGATTCAAAAGAGAATTGCTGACAGGATGGGAAAGGTGAGAGTTTCATTCTTCTTGTTGTTACATTTTTAAATCATTTTATGCATCTAACATGCAATGCTTGGATAGGTTTTGGATTGCATAGATCCAGGCTTGGGTGAGGCCTGGTTGGAAAAGTTATTTGCCTTGCGATTTGATGGTCTGGACTCTTGTGTAACTTTGGAGAAGCTGCAACTCATAGCAAAGTCTGATTTGAGATTGGAGAAAAAAATCATTTTTCTTTCCTTGTTAGAGGCTACCAAACCAATGAGGGATATGTATTTCATGCCTGTGGGGGATGTGGAGTATAGAGGGTGAGTTGTTCCTTTCATAAATAAACTTATTTTGCAGTGTTTGTATGTATTGTAGAAGTGCCATAAGTCTTAGTTGTGTGAATACTTTGTTTTTCACTTGTGTAGATGGATTAATAGAGAGATATTTCTTGAGAAAGTAGAGACCCAGGCTTTGAAAGTTCTTGATGACTTGAGGATTGTAACAACCATGGGCGTTCCTTTAGAGACACCAAAAGATTACACAATGCAACAGTACATGGAGGACATAAAATTAGAAGGAAGAAAGCATTTGTTTTTAGCTCTACGATCAAAGGATTCAAAGATTGAGAGTAAGGGAGGAAAGAAAGTAGACGGTCTCTCTGAGCTGGACATGGCCGCTCACAGGGTTGTCTACAGGTTGGTCCCTTTTAGTTTTCATGATGGTGCTTTTCTATTTGTTTTGTGAAGCTTATAACAACATTGAACTTGACAATCATTTTTGTTTGTCTCAAATTTGTTGTGAACCTTTCTTTATATAGGAGGTCCAAATAATTAGTGATTGTTGATTTGTAGGTATCTTGCTCATTTGGTGAGAGAGAGAAAGATCTTAGAGATTCCAAATTTGTGCAAGAGTTGGGTGGAAATTGGTCATGCTGCTTGTATGTATCCTCCTGGCATGCACAATCACACTCAATGGGAACTTGCAAATTGTCCTTGGTGGATAGACTTCCCCAGGGGACAAGTCTTGGTACGTGAGAGAGACTTTCACAATAAATATGCTTCATCTAAGGACATTGAAGAAAGTAAGGATAAAATAGGGGGAAGCTCTAGAAAAACAAAAACACAAGCACAAAAACAAGAACAAGCTCAAAAGAAAGGTAAGAAATATACATACATGTTGAGTTCCTAATATTGTTTATGATGAGGGTTTGGAATAGTATACTAACATTATTCTTTCCTATCCATTTAGATGAGGAGCCATCTAGTCCACCAACGCAAGATAAGGATCAAATGGAGCATGCAAGTAAGGTTCTAGTTATTTTTTGTTCTTGCTATCGGTGTTTCAAAATTTCCTTTGGTTGTGTTTGATATAAATTTTCCATGTAGGTTCACAATCTATCACAAAGTTAGTACAACATTATGTATTTCATAAGGCACAGTCACCGGATAGTCTATCGACCGACTCGTGGTATCACTCCATTATATGCTTGTATGGTGGGTGATTACATAACCATGGGCATGGACTTTTCACAGTCCAAGAAAAATGAAAAGTATACTATTTTGCATGAGTTTTTCATGAATGTAGTTAGCCCTGCTGATCGAGACTACATGCGGTTGGGTAAGAAGATTAAGTGGGCTGTGGATTTTATATTGGTTTACTTTCCCACTGGATTTCCACTTGATGAGAGAGAACCCATCCCAGTTTGGAACCTCTTATTCGAGGACCATGTGCGTTATGGGCTTGCCGTTGCAGCAGCTTCATTATCAGATAGTGGTTGGTTAGCAGTTATATGTCCTATGGCAGGTAAGGTTTAATATCTAGCACTATTGTTGTTATATGTCCTCTATTTGCATTTTTCTTGTATGAGATAGTGTCATTTGATTGTAGGACACTGTATTTCGTGGATGGAGCGCTTTGCATTTGTTCAAGGCTTGGAAGTTGTTAGACGTGTAGTCATTCATGACAAGCTTCCACATGGATACTGTAAATACCATGGTATAACTCTTAAGGTATGCTACAATTCTATGCATGGTGTGTTGTAATGCTACATTCATAAACTTTTTAATGTGTTACTTTATGTGGGATTGATAGATGCCATGTTACATGTAGTATGCATGCTAGGTTTTAATGGTAAAATCATATATTTCATTTGTGTTCCATATGTGTGGTCACATGTAGTCTTTCATGCTATGATACTTGTTGGCTAAGGTCATTCTTTGGTATGTGGTTCTCTATGCATGATTCACAGATGCAGTCATCTATGTTGGCTCTAGTACGTAGAGCTAAGAAGACTCCATCAATTTATTTGGAAGAGAGTGTTCCACTATTTCGAAACCTTTCCATTGATCCGCTATCTGATTTATGGACTGATTCAATTCATCTTTGATTGCATAGCATACTCCCACCTACACTGATCCTCACACATCATAGCCTCTCTATAGCAAGAAGGCTCCCCGCAATTAATAAGCATCACATAGTCTGCCCCTGGAACAAATATCTCAGGTGGTCTAAACACTCTAGATGTTCTTCTCAAGGGCATTTTAGCTTGTTGTCTTGCCTGCATATCAGCCACATTTGGCTCATCATTGCCACCAATAGATGATCCATCATCTGCCCTTGATTGTGTACATATGCGAGTACCTGGTGACACCATTTCTTGCACATTCGGTGCTTGGACAGCTTGCTATCTATCAACATATGCAGGTGTATTCACATCCTGGAAAGTGATTCTCTTCATTTCCACATCCCTCATGGGTGCCTTATGCATCTTCTTCTCATTGAAGACCACATCATGGATTGGAATGATTTTCTTTGCTTCTGGATCCCAAAGATGATAGCCCATCTCTCCACTTTCACCATAACCAAGAAAGATGCATTTCCTAGACTTCGAATCTAGCTTCTTCCAAAGCTCTTTTGGCACATGTGCATATGCCTCACACCCAAATATATGCAAATGAGAGTAAGAGAGCTTCTTGCCACTCCATTCCTCCACAGGAATACCACCATCCAAACTTTTTCTCGGTGATCAATTGATCACATGCATTGCAGTCTTCATTGCCTCAGCCCAAAAACCACCAGAAAGATTTGCATTGGAAAGCATACATTGCAACCTTTACTGAATGGTGCAGCTCATTTGTTCTGCAACTGATTTTACTCTGGAGTATGAGGAGACATGAGCTCCCTCTTGATCCCACGTGTATCATAGAAATGCTAAAAGTCATGAGAGATATAGTCTCCACCATTATCAGTCCATAGGCATTTAAGTGTCCTACCTGACTGATTTTCAACCAAAGCCAATCATTTTTGAAATACCTAGAACACATCGCTCTTCCAAGCTATAGCATAAGCCCACACTTTCCTAGTTGCATCATAAATGAATGTCACATAGTATTCAGCAGTCCCGCGCCTAATGACCATGTAGGCATGGGACCACATACATATGAATGCACCAAATAAAGACTTTCAAGCTCTTTCTTTCCCCTTATTTAATGGGCTGATTTAGTCTACTTCCGATAGAGGCAATGCTCACAAAATTCAAAGTCAGAAAAACTCAAATGCGGTACATAACCCAAATGGCATAAGAGTTTCATTCCATTTTGGCTCATGTGCCCCAACCAACAATGCCACAAAGAAGTACTTTGATTCTCGGTTATTGCAACAACATGATCAGACACCCCTGATACATGTGTAAGGAATACATTGTTCCACACTTGCACCTCTTACCAAAACCATAGAGCCCTTATGAATTTTCCAACTCTAAAAACCAAAGGTGGTATGAAAGCCAGTATCATCTAGCTGACCCACTGAAATAAGACTCTTGGTCAGCTTAGGCACATGTCTCACATTTTTCAAAACAAATCCAAACCCATTTACAAAAGAAAAATTTATGTCACCTGCTCCCACTATGTCACATGCATAGTTATTTCCAAGATGCACACAACCTGTCTTTCCACTATCACATTCCCTATGGGGAGTAACATGGAATGAAGCACCAGAATCCAAAATCTAATCCGGGGAATATGCATCATCTGAAGTGGTAAGCAAGTCTACAAATAGACTAGACATGAAGAGAATGTCATTGTTATTACTATAAGTGATCATGATTGCATTGATCTCCTCGATCTTCATTTTTCCTTTATCCTCCCTTGAACTCTCTTCCTTCTTATTTACACCCCAATTTGCATTCTTTTTCTTATCCTTTTGCTCTCTTTCTAGCTTGTAGCAATCCTTTTTCATGTGGCCCTTCTTGCCACAATGGTAACAATTAATGTTCCAAGAAGTAGGAATATATTCCATCTAGGAGAACTTGCAAGAATCATGGGCATCAGCATTAGAGCAACCAAGATTATCACACCAAGAATGCCGGATGCAATAGAGCTTCATCCACAAAATGTTGTCACCACTTCAAAGAGGCATGCATGGACACCATGTGTCCACATGCAAGCATGAGCCATGCAATCATGACCCAAGCATAATTTTCTTTCCAACATATATCCCTTCTTCATGTTCACTCCTCTCATAGATGCATAAATTGATTAAGGGACAAAGCACTAGATGCATTGGATGTCGTGATTTCAAGACTAGTTGGTGTAGTGGATGCACTAAATGTCGTGCTTGTAAACCCTTAGCACATCCTTCCTCTGCCTTAGATTATGCTCACTTTTCCTTATCTCGCTCGTATTTTGCAATCAATTTTTCTTCATTGTCTTTCCTCTTTGCCTTCCTCGTCTCCTCGCCCATTTGGTGCAACCATGCAAAATTGCTCATGTCCACCAATTGCATTCCAATACTCATGGACTAAGTCCATAATGTCTCTTCAAGTTGTTTAGCACATTTTGGATATCACTTTTGAATAAAAGACCTCAAGTCCACACAGTGGCTCTACTTCTACCTAAACTTGCCAATACTTCACATTTCCTTTAAGTATTTGAAAAGAAATGCCTTGTTTTCTTTAAACCTTCTTGAATTCCTTCTAGTAAGCTCTAAGCTTTGATGCCCCCATTGTTTCTAACCTACACATGGTAACCAGTTCATGTTTCTTCCATGGACACTCTAAGAAGACAGTGTGCGAATTGCTTGGAGGGATGTGGAGACCTTCTCAATCAAGTATTGTTGATGTCGACTACAGTATTCCCATAGACAATGTATCCCTCCATGTTCATGACTTCTAGAGATTTTGTAAAGTTAGAAAGGGAGAGAACAGTAGATGCATTGGATGTCATAATTTCAAGGTTGTTGGAGAAGCTGGCTAGAGGGTTTTGGACCTCTGAGTGTGTAAAGACATCCATGATACGAGGAAGAAAAGTTGCAAGGACTAAAAGAAGGATTCTAAAGTGAAGACTAAGGTCCATGGATTGCAAGGAGTAAGCAAGAGGAAGCTCAGGAGGGTTATGTGCAAGGCTTTTGTAGAGAGAGGCATGGCTTATAGGAGATATGGCTGATATGGAAGGGAAAAGTGCCAAAAAACAATGGTTCATCTCTAATTCACTGGGATGTTATTCTACACATTGTGGTCAACAAATTTGGCCACTATGCTAGTTAAAAATTTGTGACTAATGTCTATTCTTGAAGTTTAATTGGATTAATTTGGCAACTTTATGAACAATTACAATCACCAAGCTTGCATGATAGGATGTCCATTCTTAGAGTTCAACTAGATTAATTTAGCAGCTTTGAGATGTGGAAAATTGCATCCACTGAGCTTGCATGATGGCCACCAAGTTGACATGCATGACTTAGTTGATATGTGTCTCTAATTTTGCCGACACCGATATATTATTCTACCCATCACAATGACAAAAATGTCCCACCGCTAGTGGTGATCTAGAGTGATAGCTTAGAGATTAATTTGCTTTAATTGGCATCTCTAAGAATGTGGACAATCATAGCCACCATGCGTGCATGATGCTAACATGCATGACTTAATTATCTCTAAAGAATGAGGATCGTCTACTTCACTAGGATTGCATGATGTTGTGTGTGTGTGTGTGTGTGTGTGTGTCTGTATGCATGTGTGTGTGTGCATGTGTGCATGTGTGTGTGTGTGTGTGCGTGTGCATGTGCGTGTGCGTGTGCGTGTGTGTGTGAGAGAGACAGAGAGACAGAGAGACAGAGAGAGAGGGGGGGGAGGGAGGGAGGGAGGGTGAGAGAGAGAGAGAGAGAGAGAGAGAGAGAGAGAGAGAGAGAGAGAGAGAGAGAGAGTTTATAAATATTCTACTTGCAATATTTAAATGTTAACAATATGTTCAAGGAAAAGGAAAATGGGTAATACATTGCTATTGGTATTACTTTTCCTACGTTGTCACTTACTCATTATCCTCATAAGCACTCTCTATATGTCACTTTTTCCTACATTGTCAGTAACTCATTATCCTCATATCACTCTCTATGTGCAATGCATTATACCCATGCCTCTCATGCTATAACTACAAAAACACTTTGAAGAGTAAGCTTTGAATGATACGATTGCTCCAAGATCAAACAATCTATCAAGCCATTGACATAATTGTATTATACTACTCCATTCTAGCCATAAGTTAAAGCCTCCAACACGTGAAAATTTAAAGACAACAAATCCAAAATCTATATATGCATACAACTCCCACGACATGATAGTCTCATGCCCATCCAAAAGAGGGAAAAAGAAACATGGGAATGCAAATCATGCAAAGAGAATGCTAGATGAGAGTTGATGGTGGGGCTCCCCATCTTGTGGGACATGCCAAGATATATATCTCTAATGCACTAAGGCACACATTCTCATGGCTATCTTGGGATAAATGATCTTCCTATATGGCTATGATTTGAGTGAGGATGGTGTTCAAGTGATTGCTTGAGTGGATTGGTGTCTAAGTGATTGCTTGAGTGGATTCGTGGGCCATCTCGTATCATTGAATTTTGTGAGGAGTGTGTCAGCTTAGTGGATTATTCATTATCATACTCTAACTTTGACTACACTCTTGGTAACATGGGTTTTTTGTTTGGCTTGTTGTTCATTTTTTGTTTGTAGTTTTTCTTTTGAAAACACTTTCACAATAGCCCATGACATCTCTAGATGGGAGAGATCCAGTGGGAGTCTCTATCAGCCCCAACAATTAAGAGTCATAGTGCCATGCACTCACTTATTTTCACATGCACATCATTTAGTTTTTTGACTCATCACTCTGATCCAATATTGATTTGATGGGGTCCCACCTCGCTTGAAGGAGGTAATGAGTCATGGGTTGTGATGAAGGGGTGTCACATCCTGCTAACATGAGAGCAATGATGATGGGATGAAACCTCTACCATATCATTTCCATTAATCTGAGTGTGTAAGGGAGAGCAGTGATTTTCCATTGACATCATCAACATTGACATACGTCCTTATGTTTGCATTTGCACTCACCATTTATCCATGCATTGGTTGTGATTCATTACTCCCATGTGCAATCAATATGTCATCATGCATCTTGCATAGCATGCCCTTGGGATCTTCCATGGCTGGGCAGTATACTAACATATTGTTCAGGGGAAATACATATCATGCATTTATAGAATGTATTATTGGATGTTGGGGTTTCCATTTTATGGATGTCCTTGGGATCTTCCATGGTTGGGCAGTATACTCACATATTGTTCAGGGGAAATACATATCATGCATTTATAGAATGTATTATTGGATGTTGGGGTTTCCATTTTATGGATGTCCTTGGGATCTTCCATGGTTGGGCAGTATAGTCACATATTGTTCAAGGGAAATACATATGCATTTATAGAATGTATTATTAAATGTTGGGATTTCTATTTTACTTCACCCTAGCTCATAGCTAGGATGGATGAAGTGATATGGTAGTGAATTTTGATGTGGCATGATGACACATGGTTTTGCATAGTGATGGTGATTATTTAGATGCATTTGATGGGCTAGTGATGTTCATGTGATGGGGTCCAAGGATGGACTGATCAGTGGTAGATTTCAGTGTTGGTATGGGTCCTTTGGCTCTTAGTGGGGTAAGAGTGGAGTCTAGTTTGTGATTGTCACTGCTATTAGCTTCTACCCTCCTAATGATTCTTTATCCTCCACTTTGACATCTCTCAACCTCCTTACAAATAGATTGCAACTGATTAGGGCAAGATTGTGCATGTTCAAAGAAGAGCCTAATGTCTATCCCTCTAGTGTTTTCTTAGCAATATTCCTAATTGATTTTCATTTTTCCAACTCATTTTGGGGCGATGGAAGTGGCATAACTTGTTACAACATCGCTCCTGCAGTATGGTTGTATGGTCAGAAGGTGAAATTGTTTTGGCCTATAGGAACCCACCGGCTCCAATTGGGTTTACTCTACTTAGTTTGCTCTCTCTTCTTGTGGGTGCCATCCTCCTTTGAGTAGAAAAGTAATGATTGGCCAACTCCTTTAAGAGATAAAAGAATGTTCATTCAATGCTTTTGTCCAAGGTTACATAGTACAATTGTAATCACATGATTAGTGCTCAAAGATGGTGGCACCCACCTCCACTTGCTATTGGTGTTGTTGCAACTCCTCACAAAATAGGCTCTTTAACATTGTATATCAACAACAGGTTCATTGATGTGGAGTTTTTCATTATAGAACACTTTATCTTTGAGTAACATGCTTTGGATGCTCATGTCTTTTTCTATTGAATCAAAGAGCCTATGTAAAACAAATATCAATTTGAACATTGTATAGGGATTATGCAAAGTGACAATGCTTAAATTTTTTTGAGAATATGATTTAGAGAGGACTTTGTATGCCATAGCGAATCAAGAAGCAAACATAAGTGATTGTCCACAGTTTAAATCAGGGCCATATAACCTTGTTCTTCATTTCTTGTGCACCTTTTAAGCTCCAACCATGGCGGCCGTCCCTCCACCCTGCCTCCTTCCGTGTATTAGGTTTTTTCCTCCCCTTCCTTCCTTACCCCCCTCTATCCCCCCTTTCCTGCTCCTATACCCCTCCAATCCACCATTTCATCCCTCATTTGCTTCTATACCATGGCCATCACCATCCCTTCACCACCTACTTTAGCGGCTCATTTGCAAACTCTTGTGCATTAATCAAAGACTCCTCTAGAGTTGAGGATTTGCCTTATAATTGACATAGAGGGAATGCTTGTTTGTGAGTGTGAGGAGCAGATTAATGCATTAGGGACTTTTAAAAATTCTTTTTGTACTGGATTGGGAAATAATGATGAGGATAGCCTTGGACTCCACTAGAGGCCTAGATGAGTTTGCGAACACTCTTGTGATCCATTGCAATTTTAAGAGCAAAAACATTCTCCTCAATTTCAATTTCAATGCAAAAGTGGCAGACTTTGCGCTGGCAAAGCTCGGATCCAACAAAGTGGGGAAATTGGTTTCCACTCGAATGCTGGGAACTCACGGACATGTCACACCAGAGTGAGCATTCTTGATGCACATTCATGCTTTTTAATTCCTCTGCTTTGATTGTGAATTGGGCATTCGACAACGAGCTCCTGACTGGCCGTGTACCAGTTGACATGAAACGGACAATGTGTCTCTGTCTCCTGGGTAAGTTTCTTGTAAGGTTTTTTGGAACATCACAGCTTGGTAATCGCCTCTCTTTTGTGATTCTACAAAAAAATGTCATTTTGGGAAAATCTAGATTGTTATTAGCACTGCTCTGCTAGGGGCAAACTATAGCAACTAGAAAGTTGCCCTTTGAGGGCCCATCTAAAGCGGACTTAGTAAGGTGGAATTTTTACATTGGAAAAGGAGACTTTCCAAAAAACTCCACTCGCTTGCTTTCTCACCATTTTTCAATTTGCTAGCAGACTTGCACAAAAGCTCGCACCATTTCGTTATAGCTCATATCTTTTGATGGCCGAAGAACCGAGGAGCTCGAGGGATTGCATTTCCTCTTTTCTTTTATCTTCTACTCAAGACAGTCAACTGTTCTACCTTTCCCAAAGTAATGGATCCTCGACATGTGCACTGTTTGACATGGCCGCCAGTAAGATCATCTTCCTACAAGAGTCCCATGTGCTCTTGCTTCATTTAATGCTCCAATATCCATTGCCCCCTTTGTTTGCTACCCATTCTCTCCCACATACCTTGGAGCTCCCTGTGTCAATTTTAGGGCAACTCTACAAGTTTTACCGGATCTCATTAGCTTCAGGTATAGTTCGTGAAGCAAGCCACGCAATTTCTTTGCATCTCTTTAGCCATTTTCGATCCATCGTGTTGCTAGGCTCACTGCGTATTTGCAATATTGACATGTTCAAAGTATGTGCTTGCATACTCTTATGCATGCCTTTGAGTCTGCGGCTCTCAAGTTATGCAAGCCAAATTGCATGATCAGAGATGGCTGCGTGTGCATGCGCTCGACATCAACAGCTGTTGTTGCGAACAATCATTGCTTGCTTCATCATTTCCTGGCATCTTGCCACATGCTCCTCATCATGTGCTATGCACAATTCTTGCTGGCAAATGGGTAAGTTTCTTATAAGTTTTGTTGGAACATCGCAGCCTCTCTTTTGTGATTCTATAAAATAACGTCGTTTAGGGCACATCTAGATTGTTAGTTTATAGCATTATGGGTATTATGTGCTATGTACAATTATTGCTTGCAAATGGATGCTAAAGGCAAGAGCTTCCAAGGATGTAGGACTAATGGATATGCTCAATTTGAAAACTTAGGATATCTTTAAAACTGCGAACTTAACACATCGAGTATAAGTGCATCTCTTTTCATTCTATAACCACAAATTTTCTTTGAAGAGTGTGCTAATGCTTGTTGATCAAATAGTGTGTTTTAGCTAGCATTAATTTTTCAAGTGCAATGAGTATCTCAATTGTATTTCAACAATTTAGTATCTCAATTGTAGTTCAATTCAGTTTCATCAAGGGCATTTCCTAGAATCATGTTTGCAATATCTTTTCCACCTTATAGGTCATGTGTTGGATTTGTAAGTTCAGGTATTTTGTATTTCCATGAAGGTACTCATCTACTAGGTTTGCAATATATTTTCCACCTTATAGGTTATGTGTTGGATTTGTAAGTTTAGGTATTTTGTATTTCCATGAAGGTACTCATCTTCTGGTTCACTTTTTTGGATGCTAGGTGTACATTACCGACTTTAGTCTTGTTTTAAAAATTCAAGGTCATGTAACGGGTGTACATATTCTGTACAACTATTTGTGGTAAGGGGTGTTGTTGGTCTTAGAGATCACTTGGAAGCAGGGTCCATTGTCTTTCTATTCACACTTGCAGATTGGCTTGCGTCATGATCCAGTGACAAGGTGATTTCAAAGCCTGGACGTACTCATTCTCTTCCTGCTTATATTTATATCTTGAATATGTTTTTTCCGTCAACAAAGGTATTTCAAAGTCTTCAAGTACTTATTTCTTTGTCTTTCTGCTCAAAGATGACATGATGCTACATGTATGGGTAGGCTCGATCGACCATATCATCTGTCACAAGTTTAGCCCTGCAGAGTGCTGTTCTTGTGAGTCTCTCTCCCCCCTATTCTGCAGTGGAATAGGGGATTTGCATTAGGGCCACTTACCTCCTTCAAGGACGTTGAAGGTCGATTGGAGCATTCGCATTGGAAGAACTATGGTGGATGTTGTTTGGGCCTTGGTTTGTTGTTTGCGTTGGAGCCTTGGATGTTGTTTGGGCCTTGGTTTGTTGAAGCCACTAGAGGCTTTTATGGATGCGCCTTTCTTGAAGATTTAGTAGCTCTAGCATGCTTTTCATAGGGAATCTGGCCTTGAAGGTATGCAGCACTAGAGAGGAGATAGAGAGTCTGCCATTGAAGGTATGCAGCATTGGAAGAGGAGATAGAGAGCCTGCCATTTTGGGTTGAAAAAGTTTTTCACTGAATCTATCCCCTTTATTAAGAAACCTCTTAATGTCACTCTCACCTATTCCGCCTGCGGAATTGGGGATTGTATAGTTTTTGGAATGCACTTGATAGGAATCATATAGTCTTTTTAATGAAAGGATTACATCTTTTGATGAAATGAATTTAAGAGAATGGAGACTGTTAGGTTCCTTTTTGCCATTAGTATCCTTGCATCTCAAGCATCCAAGCATCTAGAAGATCACTTGGAAGCTATGTCAAAGCTTCAAGTTGATGTATTAGGGGATTGCCATGATATTGAAGAATATTGAAGATCACTTGCATCTCAATCATCCAAGAATATTGAAGAATACTTCAAGCTCATTGCATCTCAAGCATCCAAGAATATTGAAGATCACATGGAAGCTTCAAGATTATGGCCTCCCTACCATATTTTGCTGGCGAAATAGCCGGAGAGGCAACACTATATCACTTGGAAACTACATCACATCTGGCTAGTGCATCTGATAATGTCCAACCGGGGGCTTCAAGTTGATGGCTTCCTTTCCCTATTCCACCAGCAGAAGAGGGGAGAGGCAACACCATTTTAGTGTTCTTTCTTCCTGCATAGCACTTGTTAATGAATGTGCCCTCTCTACTATGCAAACACTATGCATCCTTGATGCCCTCCCCACCCTATTCCACTGGCAGAATAGGGGGAAAGACTTCATTATGATATGAGAGAGACCTTGTATCTCTAACATCCAAGCATGTTGAAGATCACTTGGATGGTCATTCTTGGTGTATCAGCCACATGGATATGTGCAAGTATATTCTTTTTTAGACATCTGCAACTAGATGTAGATTGTTGTAACTTCCCATTGCTTCAAATGCTCCAACTATAAACTCTTTACTTTCATAATTCTCTAGTTGCTATGTCAACAGGTTTTTAGCACAGTCTCAAGGGAGCTTAAATGCAAGGATGTGGAGACAATAGATGACTTGGTAAGAAGATGTGGCAGGCAAGTTGGTGGTCGTAAGGAAAGTACAGTATGTGAGAGGCTCGAAAGTTTACTCCCACGTCCATATTGTGGACCGAAGAAGAGAGGGTTTATGCCACAAGTAGATATAGAGATCGATTGTTTTGTTGTGGTTCGGCCATCGGATGATGAATATGAGAATGTGAAGTTTTGGGTTGCAAAAGTAGTTGATGTGCAAAGAGATGACCAAGGGAGAGCTACAACATTTACAGCGGTATGGTATGAGCCAAAGGGCAGGAAGGAGAATATGGATAACAACACATTGTATACTAATTGTATAATGAAGGAGTGGGTCCCAAATGATGAAGCGGTCTCTCAAGTTTCGAGGGAGACAATCATAGTGTCTTGGCATTCAAGGGCAAAGAAATCAAAGAAGCGCATGGGATATGAGGTAGAAGGAAAAATAAAAATACCACAGCAAACTATTTTGCATATACACAAATTTTTAAAGATGCTCGCCATGGAGGAAGTAGAAGGAGATAGCACAAATAAAGAATGTCCATGATTAAAGCTTTGTATTGAAGTACATTGAAGGATTTTATTTGGGTACTAGGCAAGAAGCCAATCCAAGACAATTATAATCAGAGTCATCACCTCCTATGTCAAATGAGAGTCAAAATGGATGTCACCCAAGGGTCAAGGCTTGCCAAGACAATAGGGAGTTAATGCAGATGGCACTTGGCAAGGGACTATCACATTGAGCAATAAGACAATGGGGAGTCAATGCACCCAAGGGGCAAGGCTTGGCAAGATAACTTGTGGGAGTTAATGCAGATGGCACCTGGCAAGGGACTATCGCATTGAGCAATAAGACAATGGGGAGTCAATGCACCCAAGGGGCAAGGCTTGGCAAGACAAGTGGGAGTCAAATTATGCAGATGGCACCTGGCAAGGGACTGTCATGACATTGAGCAATAAGACAATGGGGAGTCAAATTATGCAGATGGCACGAATTGAGGCTCTTTAAGAGCAACAATTTAAATTGTAAACATATGTTCAATATGTATCATTTTGGATATAAAGACTCTAGCTGAGAGCAACGTCTCTCAATTCTAGCTATATCTAAGTTATTTGTTAATTTAATTATTTTTAATATTTTTCCTTGACGTGATAAATTTATAAATCGATGAAAGGAGACTTAAATATTTCATAAAAATAACATTGTCACTCGCAATATGCACAAAATTTCAAATTCTTGCATGTTGGTGCAAAAGTATAGATTGAAAAAACAATATTTTTATGTGAATATGATAGTGCCATAAAGTGAACTTTTGATTTGGGAAGAATATTTTCAGAAAGTAAAATTTTGATTTGGGAAGGATATTTTCACAAAGTAAAGTTTTCATTTGGGAAGGATTTTTGGGCTTCGTCCAAAATTAATGAAATAGGTGTTTCAAGCTCTTTGAGCATAGAGAGGCATTGCATGTGGGCTGATGAAGCTACGGCAAAGAAGTGAGTTGGAGCCAGGTAATGAGTCGATGGATGGGGTGTTGCTAACCATAGATGCTGATAGACAAGCATTGAGGTTGGAGGTCACAGTTGCTGATGCATCCCTTGATTGTTCGTGGATGTTTAGAGGTTGTTAGAGGCGTTGTGAGCTCGAAGGTGCCTGAGACTCTGGTTGTTTTTTTCCGTTGCGCTACCTTTGATTAGGCTAGCTTAGAGGCATGGAGGCTCATTGAGATTGCCCTACACCAACATGTTGGCAATGGTTGACTTTCCTAAGTTTTAGCTACGTTCACATTACTGATATCCGGTGTCACCCATGTGTCGGGAGGCATCATCTCATTGAGCCAGTTGTCCAACTTGGACAATTTGTCTTCCCTGATGCAACGATTCAGATTTTCTCCCTCTTCATCCTCGAAAGGAGGAGGGAAGTCCACACATGCAAATTCACTACTCGCTGAGAACTCCTTTTGTATATCTGGCATCACCTCCTTAAGCTAATCATCATCTATCTTCATATATAGTACCAGAAAGTGTTTCTTTGCCTCTTTGAACATGCTCCGAAATGTGTTCCATATGATGGTGTCCATGATATCTAGCCTATTCTTCTCGACAATGAAAATGAGGACTATAACACACAGCAGTGAGGAAGTCAAATACCTTCTTTCTTGCATCTTCGTCTGGAACACTTCCCAAAGATGCCTCACCTAAACCCATAGTGTCCAGCATGGTCCATCCTCTGCCTCGTAGAGTTTTGCATTGCCGCTTACACCATGACCAATTGGGGCTGGTAGAGGCTTGGTTTGCCATTGTGAGATCATCCCATTTGCTTCTAAGCTATTTGCTTGCTGCAAATCTTATCTATTCTTCATGGCGTGTGTAGAGCCTATTGTGAGCTTGCAGTTCAGTGGAGCTTTTCTCTTGCTCTAGGTTATAGCTGTCTCTGTTCTTTTATTTGTTGCTACTACTGATTCACCCTTTTGCTCCCTAGGTGGCGCTACTACTTGCTCTAGGTAGTCCGCTGATGTTGAATTTTTTTGTGGTTGGGTCGGCTGAATGCTTTGTGAGATAAAGACTCTCTCAAAGGTCTCTCTTAGAGCATGTAGAACTTAGGGAGCCTTCGTCTAGATAGATTATCTCTCTCTTTCTCTCCCCAAGAAGGAATGCCAATGAAACCTCAAGAGAACTCTCGACCTTTGATCCACATCTCTCCTTGTGGATGTCCTTGATCCATGTCTTCACATCATGTAGTCCACATCCTAGGGTGGCTACTTTAATACATTCCTACACCATACCTTTGACTCTAATCCATGTGCACATGGCACCATATCTCAACACATGTTGGGGCAACAGCCGCTTATTGGATATGGGCTGGCTGACAAAGAAGCCATAAGACTCATTACAGTAGAAGAAGAGGAGATGGTGGCCGACCCCAAATGACTAAGAATAGATCCAAGCCCCAACCCCACCACCTATCCCGCTGAGCAACCACTTGACAACCAACTGCACAAACAATACGAAGATCGTCAAGTGGAAGAATTCTTGAAGAGATAGTGATGCTTTGAGGCCTCTTCCTGACATCCTAAAGGCAAGGCCACCATTCTCGACCCCATTGATGTGGAGGAGTTTCACGGAGATGATAGTGTAAATATTGGTCTCCACCCCATGGCAACAAGCATTCCTCCCACCCCCTTAAACCCCTACCCTCGTGCAACCCCAAGAGCCCACATCGTTCATCATAGGCTCTTCCTGTTCTCCCTAGGCTAGGATCATAGAAGCTCTACAGTTTTGCAGTGCACCACAGTACAAAACCCTTGGAGGCTACAATACCATGTCAGCCCAACAGCTCTCACAGGCGGACCACATGGAGCTCTAGCTACTGCTACTGAATACAATGGCCCAGATTCCTTAGGTTGCATGAACAATTTTGCAATGGAGGAAAGAGAAAGCCTCCCAACTATCCTCCTCCCTCCTCCAAGCGCAACTTAGTGCATGCGCGATAGCCACACCCATAGGGTCACTGCACAAGCTATCGAGCCTACCCTCAACAGAGTAGAGGAGTATCAATAAAAGGTCAAAGAGCTGGAAGTTACAGTCACAAAGCTCAAGGATGAGCTCTCTACCAGCAAATCCATGGTTCAAACCATGCTAGACCAGTTGGACAAGGCAGAATCTAGCTTTCATAGCGCAGAAGAACGGAGGGCACAAGTCGAGGGCCAGAACGCTAGGCTTAGGGAGGGATCCATAGGGAGGGATCTGACCAGCAAATCCAAACCCTTTAGGATCTCCTCACACAGGATCAGGCCCTCACCATTGCCATACAAGCTGAGAACGAGAACCTACGCACCTCTAGCCACCCAGAGGAATCTACATTAGAAGACAGATAACAATAAGAGTTCTTGATGTATAGGGAGGTCTTTGCATAGCTCGCCACCTAGTCCTACACCCTCACCCCACATACGGTCCCCCAAACACTTCAAATGCACTTCGATGCACTCTTTGCACAAAACCTTATTTTTCACACAGATCTCACTACCCCTCTCCTGCCTAACACCCTCTAGACCATCCTCCACCACCGCAACCCCGATCATTGTCGCCTCATCCTCGCCATGTCTTACTTCTCCCTCGACCTTCAGCCTGCTAGTCTATCCCTCCTCCATCCCTTTAATCTTCAAACCCTAGCCACCCACCCCACGCTCCTCAATGTCCAGGAGTGGTGTCGTGTAATCACTGAGTCCACCAATTATCCACAGGATGATGAAGTGATACATTAGCCAAGCCCGACAAACTTAGCCCATGGGTATGTACTCTGAACAGCCTCTAAGCCGACATCGGCTGGATGCAGACCTATGGCCGGGCTTCTGTAGTCCAAATGCAAGGACACCTAGTTGCATATCGCTCGACAGCCTAGCATCCCCTCAACATCATCATTTTGTACAATTGGGTGCTACAAGCTCTCTAGGACTCACTCGAGTCCTTGGTCAACAATTTTGACACAATTCATGTAGCCTTACCCCGATTCATGTAGCCTTACCCCGAAGATGTTACCAAGGAGGAGGGGCAAGAAGCAATCGCCATCTTTAACTCTATCACCCCCCTGTAGAAATACCATAGCCACCCCCTATAGATCTTGTCCAACCCCCCCAACAACCCGCCAATCTTGTCCTAAGTACTCCTCTAATGAATACCCCCCCAACTTCCCTACACCAACCTCCCTGAGTGCTCCTTTAATGCCTCCAACACTAGCACCGCACAGCATGGGACCTCCCTGTCCATTTCCTCCAATGCTCCTCTCAACCTCCCAGATGATGCTCTCAATACAATATTGAAGCCAGCACATTTTGTACATACACCCATTGACCCTACGCCTGCAAGGAATGTAGAGGAGGAGCCTATGCCAAATATCAACGATGATGTCCCTCCAACGCCCCCCTCCTCCTCGCCCGAGGATATCCAATGGCGGCCCGACCTGTAATCCTTCCAGGACTTGCCCGACAGTGCTCTAATGAATCACTGGAAGGCCTAGCTTGAAGGATTTTGCCTCCGTCTCTACAAAATAATGGAATTTCTCCCCCTCACTCAGTTTATTACCTACTCTTTCAACGATTAAAGGTGAACCCACCTGAAGTGCACACGTGGTAGTTACAACTTAGCCCTCGATGTGTCTGTTTCACTCAGCGACTCAAACGTCACCTTTCAACCCCATTGGCGCATCCCCTTTTTGAAAAAGGAGCAATTTTGGTGCTACTATCATATGCACACCTCGAGCAGTAGATCCATCCCCTCTACATGCCCATGGAAAGGTGATGAACCTAGGCCCACTTCGAGAGCTCTAACAAAAGGATCCTAATATTGTCTACAACTTCCCAAAATATAACTTCCCCAAGGAAATGACTCAGGAGGGATTTTGATTTTGCCTCCAGTGATTCAATGATACCTGCGGTGACCCCATGGTGGTTGCAGCAGTCCACTTCAACCACCTCATCCTTTTGCTGCTCCGAGATCTCACCGCCCACAGTCGGCCCATTGACAACAGACTACATAATCTGACCAATTAGGTTGTCTTCAACCCCGACACTAGTCCCTCCCAATTCTAGGATTGACGCCTCTACCTCCTGGTCTGCAACCTCCATGGACATCACATTCGAGTCTTCAAGGACATGCATGCCACCCACTTCTGGAAGTTTCACTCATATTTCACGCAGATCACACCCCACCAACTGGACCGCTACGCAGTCCTCCAGACAATCCTCTCCACTCACCTACTTCAGTGCAACTGATCTGACTGCTCAGCAAAACAAGAAGGGGGGCATGTTAACAGCCACAACCATGGAGCACGATGATGGATATGGCCCTAGGTGTTTTGAGCCACAAATGTCTTAGCATCAATCTGGTCCTATGGGTTTTGAGCTGCAAATGCCTCAAAATCAATTTAGTCCTATGGGTGTTGAGCCTCAAATGGCCCTCCCTTCAAAAGGTCACTTGTATAAAAGGCCAAATGGTTGACTTTGGTCTTCATTGTTGGATGCACAAGTTTGTAATACAAGCTCCCTCTTCTCTTCCAAGAGTGTTTTTCAGTGTTCTGTTGTTTCCTTTGTAGTGCCTTTGTGTTTGCCACTCCTCATTCTCCTATTCTCCTCCCCTTCTCCTTCTCTTTTCCCATATCCCCTTTCCCCCCTTCTCCAATCTCCCCTTTCCCTCTTTCTCTCGTAAAAACACATTACAACAATCCAGGAGCCACTTGAGTGACACCTACGGGCGGTGCGTAGTTTGCATTGCTCTTACAAGGAGTAGCTTGGAGTGAAGGCTCCACGGGCATTCCTTCAATATCCCCACGAAAACGTGAGTCACCATTGATACTACACACTGCAAGACCTGGACGTTTCTCTGATACCAATTGTAAGATTTTAGTGAACTGCATGCAAGTCATACTGATTTTTGAATCTCACATGTGACAATGCAACCTGCATATCCATGGCTCATTTAACACACTCAAATGCTCAAACATAGAAGAAGATTTGTGAGATAAAAAATTGACCAAAACACCCTTGTATTTATATCGATAGAATATTGAATACATTGATCATCAGGGCAATCCTACTAGGTTTTTTGTTGTTGGTAACAAAGAAACCAACTCGATCTAGGGACCCTAGAGACTGTTATCGACTCATGAGATCTACACTACTACTAGCAGGTACTAGTGATTCTCATAATAGTGATACGAGGGCCTGTGTAGGTTGCACAGAGAGAGAGAGAGAGAGAGAGAGAGAGAGAGAGAGGTTGCACAGAGAGAGAGAGAGAGAGAGAGAGAGAGACAGAGAGACAGAGACATATATTTTTGCATATATGGAAGCTCAAAGTGTTCATTGCCATGCTGAATACCACCAATTGAGCTACCAATGGATGCAAACCTAATTGTCAAGTGGTCGGACGTGCAAACTCATCTCCTAGCCATGTCATGGAATTCAAGAGCATGAATCACAAGACATGCATCAAGTGTCCATGCCATTGGACCAATCATGAGCAATCAACAAGGTTTGCCACCCATGTACCATGTCGAGGATAAGCGACGAGGAGAGGGAGAGAGAGTGGAGAGCTACTCACCTTCATAGATTCATGGGATTAAGGACTGAGGAGGAGGTGGAAGAGGAAGAGAGGGAAAAGGAGGAAGAGAAGGACAAGGAGGAGGACCTAGGGGGTATTTAAAAAACCCCTCAACAAAAGTTTTCATCCTAATAAAAACACCCCTCTTTATTTATGAACTAAAGTTAATTTTTTTAAAGTTCAATTAAAAACTCCTCATGTTATTGTAATCCTGTAAAATTTTTTTGAGAAGTCTAATTAAAATACCCCTTTCTTTGAATGCAAGTGGTACACTAAACTTTTGTGAGATGAACTCCCCAAGGAGGAAGAGAAGGAAGGAAGGAGGAGGAGGAGGAATAAGGGAGGAGATTGAGGAGGAGGAGGAGGAGGAGGAGGAGGAGGGAGGAAGAGATGGAGAAGGGAGAAGGAGGAAGAATGCAAGAGTTGGGAGAACGAGAGAGGAGTGCAAGATTATAGTTTGCGAGAGTGAGTACATGCTAATACACATTGATGAGGCATTAATAGCATAAGGGACAATGGACACTAGGAGATCAAGAACATGAACACAAAAGTGAATTGAATATTAAGGTCCAAAGAGGAAAGATTCTTTCTAATGTTGAGAGATATTTATACATGTTGATCCTAGTACATAAAGTGTATGGGATAGTCTCAACAAAATTTGTATGGGACCTCAAGGTCTCTACACTTTTTATAGGGGACTCCACCATAATCTCTATAGTTTTTGTAGTATGTAACTCCATAATATCTTTTTTAAAGGGACCTCAAAGGTCTCAACACAATGTTCAAAAGTTTTGGATTCTTTCTATTTTTTTGGATTTTGTCACCAAACCACTCACATCCACTTGTTATTGACCTAGCACACTCAAAAATGGGTGTTTTGCCAACAATACCTTCATTTACCTCCACGCAATTGTGGCCTATAGAAACAAAAATAGAGGTGTGAGTGTGGAAGAGAATGTGAGGGAAAGAAAAAATATTCTTTAGTAAAGTATTTTGGACATTTGACATAAAAAATGAATTCATTGACCCTTTTCAATCATTTTGACTACAAATGAAAGTTTTGATGGAAAACGGGGGAAGGTTCCCCCAACATGTAGCATGTTCCATATATGGGGGAGGGGGGAACATGTGGCATGCACCACATGTTCCTCTCTGCCCCACATATGCATGCGCAAAGTTTGCAAGGAGCTATATATGTACACCACCTCACTATCTATGTCTCAATAACACTTACTTTTTCATTGGTTGCTATATGCAAGTGTGTAAAGTTATTGGAAAAAAACCGTTGACTATGACATTTAAATGATTTGTACCTTGATCCGAGTAGTCTGTGGCTTCAACAGAATGCAAGAAAAGGAGAGACAACCTAAGTGCGAAAGTCGTTGCAATAGTGGTGATGTTATGGCATGAAGATACCTTCCAAGAATGTGGGTAATACCAACAACCAGCAATCTTCAGTTAGGAAATTAAGGGACACACATAGGGGTTTGAATGCAACTAGGTATTCTTTTAGGTTCTCACCCATCTGGTCACAGAATATTGGGATGTTTGCCATGGAGAAAAATAGAAAGAGAAGGAAATTGTGGGGAGGTGGAGAGGGAAGAAAAACTGTTGGCTAACCACTAACAATTGAGAGTGGTATTTTGAAATAAAATTCTCAGGAGATGGCAGTTTCTCCAAATAATGAGGACATCTGTAGAAAGCGGACGGGACATAAGATGTTTGACGAGTACATCATACACATGATTGATACAATGCAGGTCAGTGGTTGCCTAAACCATCCCGGTGGTTGTTTGTGATTGAGCTTTGGGGTAGTTTACTTGTTTCATTTCGTGATACAATGCAGGTCATTGGTTGCCTAAACCAGCCTGGTGGTTATTTGTGATTGAGCTTTAGGATAGTTTACTAGGTTGGCTTGGACTTAATGTGATTGTCGTAAACCATCCCGGTGGTTGGAATATCATGCAACCATGGCTAGTTCAGCTCAAACACCAGAACTAAGCTCTGGCTTGGACTTAATGTGATTATCCTAAACTAGCTCGGTAGCTAGAACATCATGCAACAGTGGTTGGTCAACTCAAACACCAGTTATGTGATTGTCCTGAACCGGTGTGGTTGAACAGAAAGTAACAACAATATATTTTACAACAAAATAACAATATACTAAACCAGCCCAGTGGTTGGAATGTCATGCAACCGTGGCTGGTTCATCTCAACACCAATGTGGTTGAATAGACATTAGTTGTTGACTAGCTCGATGGTTGAAATTATTGTGTTTGTTAGTACTTAAATTAGTTAAATTTAATTCCTACTACTCGGATCATATACCACTTAATTTCTAGACCGAGATGGCTTGGACTTAATGTGATTGTGATTGTCCTAAGCTAGCCCGTTGTTATTTTAAGTCAAACAATAGTATCTGATTGAAATTGTGGTTGAACAAAAATAAAAAAATGAAAAGCAATATATTGGTATAGAAATGAAAAGCAATATATTGTTATTTTCTAATTGTGAAATTCAGAAATGAAAAGCAATATACTTGTTATTGTCTAATTGTGACAGTCAGGCCAAACCAAGCCAGTATTTGAAATAGTGACTGTCCTAAACCAGCCCAGTGGTTGAAATTGTGACTATGTCCTAAACCAGCCCGGTGGTTGAAATTATGACTGTCCTAAACCAACGCGGTGGTTGAAATTGTTTTGTTTTGCTAGTACTTTATTATATATGATTGTATTAAACCAACCCAGGGGTTGAAATTGTTTTGTTTTCCCATAGATTGATTAGTTTAATTAGACCGCGCTTTTGCACATACTATATTTTGTTTTGTTTTCCTCATAGTAGTGCAGAAAGGGGGGGCGCATGTTGGGTCAGCAGATGGATTGTATCTCAATTTTATGGATTAGAATCTTGAAATTTCAATTAGGCAGAGGAGATTTGAGCATTGGAAGCCCTGGTACATCAGGAAACTCAAAGATAGGAATGTTCATTGTTGCCAATTTGCCAAACACACATAGGATTTGACCTGTGCAGGAAAATTGTGAATGATTTGAGATCAAGTCGTATTGAGCATTGCTCCATGGGGATCGATGTCCATGTCTCCCTGATGAATGTGTAGACTGTAGGCCACCTGGATTCTCATCATGTGTCACAAGAACCACTGCACTTGTTTTTGTAAATCCCAAATGATAGATTAACCCCATACTTGGTTTTAGTATATCCTAAACAACCATTGTGCTTATTTTTAGTCATCTAATCGCACGTCATGGGATCCAATTGCATTTTCCTTGGTTGCACACAAGGAAAATAGCTCCCACAAGGTTCTCTTTAACTATTGTCAGCTTTCGACCACCGAGCTGGTGAAATATTAGAAAATGCATTTGTTTATGGCCTCCCCTTTAGGCTGGTTCTCTTGAAACATAGTCAGATTTCAACCATCGGGGGCTGTGACCACAAATACTAAACAAATGTATTACATGCCATTCATCTTGTAATAATAAAAACAAACTACTGCGCTGGTGGCAATTAATATCCTAGTGTGCAACCAACCACTACGTTGGTGACCTGCTAGCAACCACTTATCCTGACCACTTATCTTGCACTTCCGCCTTGCTATCCTAAAAAGGATCGTATTATTGCAAAGTGCTATACCAAAATAGTCCCCTTTAGGCTAGTTCTCTTTATCTATTATTAGAATTCAGCCACCGCACTAGTGACCACAAATCCTAAATGTGCTCTATAGAATCGTACTGTATTATTGGAAATTTTCCATCAAATTATAAAGTCCAACTTAGGGAAACATTTTCAAATCATAAAGTCTAGTAATTCTTGTTAGCACATGCCTGCTATTACATGTGCTAACAAGCACCTGCAATTACAAGCATTGCATGTGCTAACTAGCATCTGGCAGTGGTAGATGAAAGTGCTAATAAGCATTGCAAGTGCTAACCCCGGTAGTGCAGGTGCTAGCATCTGCAAGCATTTGTTGTGAGATGACAGTGCTAATTGCAAGTGCTAGCCAATATTTATAGTGCTAATAAGCATTGTAGGTGTTCGCAAGCATTGATTGTGGTAGCAACCATTTTATGTGCCAAGAAGCCTATGACATTGGTAGAAGAGAGTGCTAATCAGAATATGACAATTATAACTAGCATATGGCACCGAGCAAAGGTGAGAGGAAACCATCCCATGATTTCACCTAATAGCACATGACAGTGGAAATCAACATATCATACTGTAGCTACCATGTCAGTGGTAAGTTGCAGAGTAGGCGCTATCAATCATGCACTTTAGTAGGGCAATACCTGAGGCTCCTCGAGAAGGTGCATCAGGTGCTTGATGTATATTTATGCCAACTCTTTCTCAACACACGTCCTTCTTGTTGGGGGAAACACGCGTCTTGGCCTCCCAAAATGATTGTACAAGTTCTTTTATTTCATCACTAATTGGGCTAGTTTAGTGCGGTGTTGCTTTCAACATGCAGCCAATGAGAATAGTCCATTACCATCATCAACCCGTGCATAGACTCTAGATCTTGCCTCATACAAGCTACGCCTAGGAACTTGAAGTACTCTTCAGACCTTTGCCAGGGGAATGCACTGATTGGAGTTCATCAGCATAGTCAATGCACTTTTCTTAAACAACAACTCATCTTTGGAAGCTGGTTGCTTTACAGTGTCGAGTGTACCATGAACATTGTTAATGAGGCATGCTTGAACATCACCTTTTTCTCTTGATGAAAGGTCACGAAGGCATTGGACGCGAGGATGTTGCAATATTGAATTTAAAAGTTCAGCCTTGAGTTGTGCACCTATGCCAGTCATCATGCTATCAAAAAATTGCACAGTTTTGTTAATAATCCTCTGCTTTTGCAAGTCATCAGTTCCATATATAGTAACCTCCCTCCTGCATTTGTCTCTTGTGCACTGCTCTCTTTTCTTTCTAGCTTCATAATCCCTTATGACATTGCCCCATACTGTTGGTTGATTGGATCTTCCCATGTTGCCTTACATTGGCTCACCTTATTGGTAGCTCAAATGTAAACCCCAAACCCGCAATTTAGTGTAGGCTAGAACTAAGCAATGCTCTGAACGACGAATAATATAAACCAAGAATCCATACAACTTTCTGCATCAGCTCCATAATGCGAAGTTTAAAAATAGAAAAACAAGTGGGAGCATCAAGATCTGGTGCCTGTGGTGAGCATACTTACCAAAGCTTCAAGAAAGCTTAATTGTAAGGAGATTTGACAAGATTGTGGTAGCCCCTTCAATGTAGTATGAAACGATACATTGTGTCATTGGAGAGAGAGAGAGTCCACACAAGAGAATACTCCGCCTCAACAAGGATTCTTGGTGATGGAGCAGGCAACAGGAGGAAGCCTGTGCCTATGTGTGAGTGTGTACTGTGTGTAGAGAGAGAGAGGGGGGGGGGGGTTGTACAATTCAAATTCAAAAGAGAGAGACACTCCACGTCTAGGCTGAGTGTAACTGCCAATTAACATTATGCTCACTTACAAACAAAGCCAAAATGTGATATTCAATGGTGCTTCTTAGCATTGTCCATGGACATGCTTTTTTGACTAGGTTAACGTGCTTCCACCCATACACAAAAAATGCCCTGAACCTCAACAAAAATGTCTACACCCAAGCAAATATTGACCCATGTTTGTGTGTGTGCGTGCGTGCATGCGTGTGTGTGTGTGTGTGTGTGTGTGTGTGTGTGTGTGTGTGTGTGTGTGTGTGTGTGTGTGTGTGTGTGTGTGTGTGTGTGTGTGTGTGTGTGTGTGTGAGAGAGAGAGAGAGAGAGAGAGAGAGAGAGAGAGAGAGTAGCTTGTAATTAAATTGAAGAGGATTTTTTAATTTGGGGACTTAATAAGCCATTTGCAGACACAATTGGATTTAAAAAACACGTATCTAATATATTTTATGATTTGAACATGTAGGAAGGGGATTTTAAAAATCAAAACTACAACATGTATACCTAGGGAACAGGTGAAAAAATCATTGCAAAAGTATAAGAATTTAAATTATATAAGCCTCTTTTAAATATGTTCTTGCTTGCACATGTTGCATTGTGTTTCAGTGTTCTCTCTCTCTCTCTATGTATCAATCTATATATATATATATAATTAAGTATTCATGAATAAGCACCGGATGCATAGAGTGCAAGAGTGCCCCTCCCCCCCCCCTCACGCGTGGCTAGTGGGAGTCACCCAGCACCACTAGCAGTCGATTGGAGAGGCCCCATGGAGATTAGGGGCTGGGTCAACTAAGCTCTCTGGTAGTCAAATGCCAACCTAGAGTCTATGATATGTGCGATTCCAGCCCAGCGATGGAATACTCTTGGACCGAAAGATCGGAGTCTCCACAAGCCTTTTTATTGGTGGAAAGGGGGAGCAGGTTGCACGTCCAAGTAGGGGGAGGCCAGTTCACGAGACAAGTTCATCCCAACAACTAAATGGGGCCTTAATTGATGTAAAGTCAGAATGCTATAATTGAGAGATTCCAATAAACCTTGAGATATCCAGTTATCTTCCTGTTCTGATTGATTCCCTCATAACCATCTCGAATGCTTGAAGCCCACTCGGATTAGAACCTGAAGCGTCCCTGAAAGTGTGACTTGAATTGGCCATTAGTTTCTGTGAGGAGGGGATTAGTCATTCTATTTCTTCCTCTTCCGCACCCTGAGAAGCAGAAGGATGAAGAACTGCTCCCATGGATTCGTTCGACCCTCTGATCCACATCAGCTCCTGGAAAACGTCCTTCATAGCAGGGCGTTTATGGCCTTCTACCCGTAGGCAGGTCATTGCAAGCTTTGCTACTTGATTGATCGATTGCATCATGAGTGGATTCTGAGATGCTCTAAGACCAGGATCGATTACTGTAGAAAATGTGCCAGTCTTCCACCTTGATATACAGAGCACGCTCAGATTGCTTTCAGCCTCCCCTCTTTCCATTGCAACAGGCTTGAGCGAAGTTATCAACTCGAGCAAGACAACTCCGAAGCTGTAAACATCGCTCTTGTCAGTTAGCTGGAACGTCTGGAAGTATTCCGGATCCAAGTACCCCAGTGTGCCCTGCACTACGGTGGAAATATGGGTCTGATTCATCGGCACAAGGCGCGATATACCAAAATCAGAAACCTTCGGGGTTAGTGCCTTATCCAGAAGGATGTTGGAAGACTTGATATCTCTGTGAAATATTGGCGTAGAAATAGACGAATGAAGGTATGCCAATGCTTGTGCGCTTTCGAGAGCGATTGCCAGGCGACTTTCCCAGCTGAGGAATTGCCCATCTTTTCCTTTTAAATGCTCGGAGAGTGTACCGTTTGAAATGTACTCATAGACGAGAAGCGGAACTGGTGTCTCCAGACAGCACCCCAAGAGCTGCACAATGTTTCGATGGTTGATCTGTGACAGGATGATCACTTCGTTGTTGAATTGGTCAACTTCGTGCTGTTCGATTTGATTAGATTTTTTGATAGCCACAACAGTAGAGTCTGCAAGGATGCCCTTGTACACGGTGCCATAGCCTCCCCGCCCGAGTTCGAGGTGCTTTGCAAAGGTTTGAGTGGCCTTGTTGAGGTCAGCCTCGGAGAACAGTCTCGGTGTCTCTCTGCCTCGTGTTGCAGAGATGTATTCCTTGAGCCGAATACCTCCGTTCTTCTCAAAATACCTCGCTTTCCTGATTCTTGCAGTTTGCCTTCTGTAAATGCATCCGAATAGGAGGCCTGTAATGGCTATCGCAGCAGCAGTTGACAAAGCAGTAACTGAGCACAGGTGGAAGTACGAAATCAGAGCACGGCAGAGAAATACTGGAAAACTTCGAAAATACAGAGATTTCGTGGAGGACACCGCACCTGTGATGATCGTGCTGCTTTTGAAACGTTTGTCCACCTTCGTGCACCCAGTTCCGTTGCTCCTTAAAGAGACGCCATTTCCTACGGCATCGTCAGTGCAACCGCAATGAAAACTTCCCGGATCATCGTAGCATATTCCATAAGGAGGTCCCTCACAATTGTCTCGGCCTTCGGCGCACTCGTCTATGTCTACAGATCAGGATAAAAGTCCCAGCGTCGGTAACACAGCGACAAGCGAACTAACAAAATGCAAAAGCTAGCATGGCGTACAAATACTAATAACATACAGTAATCACATACTTTTGCATCCAGTTCCGTTTCGGTATCCATCTCCTTGGTAACCTTGCGTAGTGCACTGACAAACGTAACCCGAAACGGTTTTTATGTCCACGCATTGAGAAAGTTTTGCACAAGCGTATCCAGTCGTGGTGTTTACCGTGGAACAATTCTGATCAGACGACAAGGGAAGACCCCAGGAGAGCCTGATTCCGTAATGGCCCGCGCCGATTCTTCCCAAAGCCTCAGGATTCTCGTACGTGTTGGGATCAAGCACCGTCGAGAATCCGCAGTAATCTCCAAAGTCTTGATACGAAATGCCTCCTCCTGTCATTTCGATGGATTTGACTCCGTCATTTGGGAGTCCGACGGTACAGCAAGCGTAATTGTTGCAGAATGGGTAGGGCATGGAGTTGTAGCAAGGATTGTTGCAACCAGCTACCCAGGGAGTCGAATTGTTGAGGGTGAAAATGCTGAAATTCCCTGTGGAATCACAGCCAATTGCCGTGAAGATGTTTTCAGGAGAAACGATGAAAGGAGCTTGATCAGGTAGAGTTAGAGCAATGAAGCCGAGGGAGCTAAGATCGCAGGACTCGGCTTTGAAGTAAGTTGAGTTGATGACGAGGTTGGAAGTGGAGATGTTGAGCACCTGGAATGAGGCGCTGCTACTAGCGAATTGCAGGAAAGGGAGGGGACCTGGACCGTAGCTGGCGTTATCTCTGCAGGAGATACGATAATCTGGGAGGCCGCAATCGGCCTGAATTGAGAAAGGGTAAGGGATGGAGACGTTTCCACAGGTCTGGTTGGCATAGTTGCAAGAGATGGAATGATCAAAGGCAGCTACGGATGATGCAGCAGCGGAAAAACCCATCGACGTGAGGATGAAGAACGGAGGAAGAAGGAGGAGGAGGTTTTTGGGTTGCTTATTACAGAGCTGGAGAGGGTGGTGTGTTTTTGGGCTGGCCATAGAACGATAGAAACAGTATTGTCTGAGATACACTTTTGAGCTGATAGGTTTTTGGTTGACGAGAATTTAAAATACACTAGAAACATCCAAAGGGCTCTGCCGAGCAGCAAAGATGGCAAGGGGGCGTAGCGGCGAAGGCCTTGGGGAGGTGACTTCACTCTTCGACTGAGGAAGTGGAGGCGGGTCGGATGTTGATCAAGCCTGGCGTGGTGAGGAAAGGGCGGGAGCTAATGTCAACCAATCGAAATGTGGTGAGGGATGGAAGGAGAGGGGATGGCGAAGTGAAGAGGGGGAAAGAAGGGAAACAAAGGGGTTGAGCAAGAAGGGCGCCGATCAAGGAAGGGGGAGAGGCATGGGAGGGCAAGGGAGGGAGGGAGAAATGGCTATGGAGGTTGTCTATGGCGGATGCAAAGCTCAAAACTGAAGACGACGAAGAACTCAAACAACAGCAGAAAAAAGCCTGCAGCTGCTGAAAGAAGAAGACGAAGAAGAAGAAGTACGAGTGGCCTCTATGAAAACAAAAAGATAGTGATGATCATGCTGGCCACATTCAATTCTTTGAAATAACAAAACTCGAGATGGAAAAATCGACAAGAGTGCTTAATTGGTTGACCTAAGTCAAACACATAGACCACCATTAGTCGATCATGCTAAACAAACATCCTTGCTAGGTTGGAAGCACCACAGGTTGCCAATTGGGCTGATTACTTCTGCACGTAGATGAGGGAAGACATCAAGATGCAGGATGAGGTCTTGGGCAATCCGATGCTATATATGCCCGTGCTTTACCACATGTTGTTAAAAGATGCATGCCCCATGATCTCTGGAGCGCTCTAAGGTGGATGGAACCTATGTGGAAACATGATGAAGAGAGTGCTCATGACATGTACCTCAAGTCAATTAGGTTCCAAGATAGATTAGCTTGGACTCATAAAGAGAATCTTGAGTGTATGTATATTTCAACAATACAAGAAGCCTTCTTATATAGAGAGAGCCCTTAGAATATTCAACACTTTTGTCCACATCTCTCCTTGTGATGTACTTGATTCACATCTTCACGTCATGTAGTCCACATCCTAGGGTGGCTACTTTAATACATTCCTACACCATACCTTTACCTGTAATCTATGTGCACATGGCACCATATCTCAACACCTCCCCTTGGTGACATGATTAATTTGCTACTGCAAGGTGGTCAAATGTGAGTTACAGATACATCACCTCCCCTTAGTGCGTACCTTGCTACTTAAGGTGGTCAAGTGTGGTTTTTACATGTCAATACCTCCCCTGGTTTTTGCGTGGCGGGCATTCCATGTGAACTGCGAATTGGCGACCCTATCCAAGGAAGGCCAGGTGTTGCACAGGTCTGTGAGCCTATGTGTCTTCACCGATAGGTTGGGATACAAGAGGGTTTTTCCCAAGATGCGCTGTAGGGCACCTGGAACCGTTTGGGAGTGGAGATGCACCCCAGGAGGCGCCAAAACAGATTAGCTCTGGGTATATCTGGGGCTAGTGAGTCCTAGGTGCACCTGAGGTGAGGGTGCCAGTGGGTCAAGGCTCGGGAGGGTCACTCATCATATGTAACCCTATCACGTGAGTTCAAAAGAAGGATATTTTTTATTCCCAAAATTTACAGAAATAAATATACATAAGGGACTATTTAAAATAGTTTTGGAAAAAATTTACAGATTTGTATAGAAAAGGGGTACATTTTATTAATGAAAAAATTTACAGATAAGGGATTTTGAATATAGGCCTTGAACGCACGTGATATAGAGGGTTTATACATAGTGAACCCCCTGAGGGTCAAGGAAAATCCACTGCATAGAAAAACTAAGGGCTGAGGACCTGGTCCCTCACACTTCGTATCAAGGTGTTCAGGTTTAATTACAAGAATATAGGCTAAAGGTGGAAAGGTTTTGTTTCTCCTTGCATGATGCTTTTTTCTTCCATGTGCCTTAGTGCTTTATGTGTGGATGTCATGCTTTGTGCTATGGTCTTCTCATCCACTTGTGCTTTGGGCATGCGTTTGTGCATTCATGCGTTGCTTTTCCATTTGTCGCAAATGTCTTACCATGAGATTCTTTTTGCTTCAATGGTAGTGTCTAATTGTATACAATGATTCTAACTTGAGAAACACATAGAGCTTAAAAAGGCGATCACTTTTCCTTTTTAGAGTGCGTGCCAATTCTTCCTGGATTGGAAGTTACGGCTTGTCGAAGTTTTTATGAAGAAGAGAAGGCCTTTGATGATGTGGCACACAGATTCACGTGCTGAATACAAAGTGTGCCTAGCAAGGGGTTATGTACTTAGGTGGCATTGGAGGTGATGTGGCATATTAACCAACCCTAAACCTAACCATCGTAAAATTTTAACCTTGACACGTCAAAAAATCCTAACCATAGGCCATGTAGACTTAGCTTGAGTGGCTTATCTGCCACATGGCAAAAAGCTAGGGAGAGCTTTGTTTGCAAGTCATCGATGAAAGTGATGGAGATGGAGGTTGCTCTACTTGAGGAAGCTTGGCAGCTCGCTGAGAAAAGTCCTAGAGATGACGAGACTTAGTTCAAAACACCTATTTCATTAATTTTGGACTAGTGCACTGTCCAAATTCGTTTTGTGAGATAATTTTGGATAAAGCATTTCAAAAAAAGAGGCTCTTATAAAACAAAACTTTGAGTCAAAAAGTAAGATTTTAAAAAAGCAAATTAGAAAAATTGACGTGACATGTTATTAAAACTAGAGTACATTAAAAAAAGAGGACTTCGTGTTGTTAAAAGAGACAAAAAGTAAGATTTTAAAAAATCAAATTAGAAAAAAAACTAGAGTACATTTTAAAAAAAGCATGACACATTTGTACAAGAAGTAGATCATATAACTCAAAGCCATATGGTGTTAAAAAACACCTTCCATTAGCTCAGCCTAGAAGATGTCATCTTTGTCTCTTACAATTACTTTAGAAAGCACATAAGTCTATGGAATTAAATTTCACAGTTACTTTAAATTTCTATGGAATTAAATTTCCATCACTTGACTATTAAGTCATTAGAGAGAGCATATTTCCTCAAAAGTGCCTACTATGGCATTGGTTTCATGAAAACAAGCTAACTTTAAACTTGCAGGCCATGCGTAACCAGGGCTGGCATCGCAAATCTCCTCACAACTTGTTTCGAATCTTCCGCCGTATTTTAAGCATTCAACAACTCTTCTTTTCTCTCTTGGCTTTCCTCATCTTCACCATTTTCTTCAATACAGCTTCTAGCCACCGCCATATCCTGTACAAAAATTTAACTCGTTCGCATAAGAAGTACGTGATTAAAAGAAGCAAAAAAGAAAGCTAAGGATATTCACCTCTTCTGCTAAGTTCAAATCAAGCAACCATGTGCGTAACATATCCTCCTCGAATGATTTTCCCTTCATTGGTCCATACAAAAGAGATCTAAGATAGAATTTGAGTTCAATAAATGAAGTCGGGTAGTAAGTAGTCATTGTCTTAGAGGGAAAGTGGGAGAAGGAGAGTGAGGGAGCAATAGTGAGGGATGCACAGTGAGTTGCCCCTCCTTCAAGAGTGATAGAAAGTGAGGGAAGACGTAAAGTGAAAGATGAATATAAGTTAATAAGAAGGACTAGGACGTAAGAAATAAGAGAGTGTTTGTGGAAGGACTACGATGGAAGATTACAAGTGCACTAAGGCACGATGTGTTCGCTATGATAAGGATAAGGGTTGGAATAAAGTGAGAGAAGCATTGGAAATGCTATACTTTAAGTGAGTGGAGACTGTCCAACTGAATAAAATTTTGCAGAGCATTGGGAATGCTGTACTTTAAGTGAGTGGAGCATTGGGAATTGATACTTTGCCATGAAATATATTACAAATATTACATCATCACATATTCATATCAAAATTCTCATCACAGAAGGTTATATTTCCTAATAATCACATCATCACACATTCATATCATAAAATTGTGTGCATGAAATAAATATATAAATATCATGACTAAATGCCACTTAAGTAATAAGTCAGAAATTGGTGTATAATCAACAAAAACTACATCATGATTCATATACTGCAACAAATAAATGTCAACCATAATATTCATGGAGTAAACAACATCATGAGAATATGCTCCTCATGCATATATACAAACACAACATCATACATGCATCACAACTCTTCTGATGCTTCTAGTGGAGACTGTGGCAACTCTTCTGATGCTTCCAATGGAGGATGTGGTGCTCTAGATGTACACTCAATCTCTGCTTCTTCTGTAGTATGTAGTGCTTTCGGAGTAGACTTAGTATCCTCACTACAAGGCATAGGCCCTTTTCCGACGAAAATACCGACGTTTTTTACATTAAGTTTTTTTTTTTTCACGGGCGCAAACGTCGTTATAAAAGTCGCTAAAAGCGTCGGAAAAGAACCGTCGCTATATAGCGACGTTGTTAAACGTCGCTATATAGCGACACTACTAATCGTCGCTATATAGCGACACTGGTAAACGTTGCTATATAGCGATGATTAACAGAAGTAAAAAAAAACAGCATTAGTGGGGCCTAACAGGGCCATAGCAAGCCCTGTTTTGCCCCACTAATGCTTTTTTTTTTTTAATTACAAAAGAAAGTTTGTTATTACAAAAAGTAAAGAGGGGAAAAGAGACATATGCTCATGCTTATGCATGAGCATATGTCTCCTTCTCTTATGCTCATGCGTAAGCATAAGCATGAGCATATGTCTCCTTCTCTTATGCTTATGCTTATGCTTATGCATAAGAGAAGAGAGGAAGAGGGAACGGAAAGAGAGATTGGAAAGGGGGAAAGAGGGAAAGAAAGAGAGAAGAAGAGGGAAAGTAAAGAGGGAAAAAGAGACATATGCTCATGCTTATGCATGAGCATATGTCTACTTCTCTTATGCTCATGCATAAGCATAAGCATGAGCATATGTCTCCTTCTCTTATGCTTATGCTTATGCATATGCATAAGAGGATGCATATGCATAAGCATAAGCATAAGAGAAGGAGACATATGCTCATGCTTATGCTTATGATTATGTATGAGCATAAGAACATGAGCATGAAAGAGGGAAAAGAGGGTGGAAAAGAGGAGAAGAGAGAAGAAGAGGGAACGGAAAGAGGGATTGGAAAGGGGGAAAGAGGGAAAGAAAGAGAGAAGAAGAGGGAAAGTAAAGAGGGAAAAAGAGACATATGCTCATGCATGAGCATATGTCTCCTTCTCTTATGCTCATGCATAAGCATAAGCATGAGCATATGTCTCCTTCTCTTATGCTTATGCATAAGCATAAGCATTATGCTCATGCTTATGCGTATGCATGAGCATAAGAGAATGAGCATGAAAGAGGGAAAAGAGGGGGAAAAAGAGAGGAAGAGAGAAGAAGAGGGAAAGTAAAGAGGGAAAAAGAGACATATGCTCATGCTTATGCATGAGCATATGTCTCCTTTTCTTATGCTTATGCTTATGCTTATGCATGAGCATAAGAGCATGAGCATGAAAGAGGGGGGGAAAGAGGAGAAGAGAGAAGAAGAGGGAAAGGAAAGAGAAATTGAAAAAGGGGAAAGAGGGAAAGAAAGAGAGAAGAAGAGGGAAAAACAGACATATGCTCATGCTTATGCATGAGCATATGTCTCCTTCTCTTATGCTCATGCATAAGCATAAGCATGCATATGTCTCCTTCTCTTATGCTCATGCATAAGAGGAGTCTTATGCATAAGCTTCTCTCTTCTCCTCTTTCCCCTCCTCTTTTCCCTCTTTCATGCTCATGCTCTTATGCTCATGCATAAGCTGAGAGCATGAGCATGAAAGAGGGAAAAGAGGAGGGGAAAGAGGAGAAGAGAGAAGAAGAGGGAAAGAAAAGAGAGATTGGAAAAGGGGAAAGAGGGAAAGAAAGAGAGAAGAAGAGGAAAAGGAAAGAGGGAAAAAGAGACATATGTCTCCTTCTTTTATGCTCATGCTTATGCTTATCCTTATGCATGAGCATAAGAGCATGAGCATGAAAGAGGGAAAAGAGGGGGGGAAAGAGGAGAAGAAGAGGGAAACGAAAGAGGAAAAAAGAGGGGGAAAGAGATTGAAAGATTGAAGGAGAAGGAGAAGGAGAAGGAGAGGAGGGAAAGAAGAGGAGAGAAGAGGGAAGAGAGGGGAAGAGAAGGTTCCTACGCCCATCACTGCAGCTAGCACTTAAGGCACTAGCTGCAAGCCAATGCAAATTAGAAAAATAACAAATGGAAAAAAGAGGAAGCACTTACTTGGAATAGTACGTCCCGCTCGGTGTTTTGTGGACTGGCCCTACAAAAGAGAAGAGTCTTCTTTCTTTCTTAAAATCTCGTTTTTTGTTTCAATCCTTTGAAATCAAGCATGAAAACTAGTAATCAAGCATGAAAACTAGTAAGGAGCTTTAGCAATACAAGGATAAGCACTCACAAAACGAAATCTCACAGAAAACCTACCTACATTGTTCAAAGAGACTCACCTCTTCAAAAACTTCCTTTCAAGAAACCAAAGAGGGAGAAGGGTGGAGGGGGAGCACAAGAGCTAGGAGAGGGGTGAGTAGTGGTGAGGAGTGGAGAATGGAGTGGGAGGTCGTCGAAAATAGGTGGGAGGAGAGATCGCTTTGCTTACAATAGAAATTAGAGCGTGCAAAAGAAAGCGCCGCGCATCGCGACGGGTTTTGGTTTAAATCCACAGCGTCGCTATATAGCGACGCTTTTTCGTCGCTATATAGCGACGCTTTTCCGTCGCTATATAGCGACTTTTTAGTGTCGCTATATAGCGACCTTTAACATTAAAAATATCAAACCCTAAAAGTCGCTATATAGCGACGTTTAACCCTAAAAGTCGCTATATAGCGACTTTTAACCCTAAAAGTGGCTATATAACGACCTTTAACCCTAAGTGTCGCTATATAGCGACACTTATACCTTAAAAGTATCAATTCAAGGCACTTGATCTAAGAAGAGAGGGAAGGAGCTCATGGGTGGCTAATTTTTGGATCTTAAAGGATTTCCTTGCATTTTGTATTGTGACTTTAGAGGTGTGCAGATAGAAGGGACATGGTGGTGCACATGGTGATGGATCATCAAAAAGTCATTGCTATTTGAGTTCATGATTAATATTGCATGCGTACACGACACGAAATCTTGAGACACGATGAGGAGGGTGGTGTGCATATTCCTTCACACTACCAATGTGGATATGAAGATAGAGATCATGTGGATATGGAGATGCCACTACCAATGCCGGATCCAATTGATCCAAATGGATTTAGAGAAGAAGATGAAGATCACAATATGAGCCAAGACGAAGATGTGCATAATGACATCATATGGGAGGAAGATGGAGATCATGATATTGAGGAAGAAGATGACAATCATCAAGAATCACCCGACTTTATTGAAGAAGATGATCAAGTCTATGGTGAACGTACGATGATGATATAGGAGATCAACTCAATATAGAGTTGGAGATAGACTTGTTTGGCACACTAGACTTGGTTCAGGATGAAACCAACTCTCAAACATAGACATGAATATATGAGCTTCGAACTTGATGTACATGTTCTTGTACTTTTATTCTTTTAAAGGATCAAACATGTACATGCTCTCGTATTTTTATTCTCTATGAGATTAAACATGTATGAAAATTTAAAAAATTTTGTCATTGGAAAAAACTAACTTTTAAGGCCTATATGAGTAAAAAACATCTCTGAAAAATGTCGCTATAACATAGTATCTTAGTGTCGCTATATAGCGACTCTTAAAAGTCGCTATATAGCGACCTTTATAACCATCGCTATATAGCGACTTTTGCTTAACGTCGCTATATAGCGACGCTATACGGGACGCGCTTTTCATACCGACGATTAGTGCCCCATCCGCGCTAAGCGTCGGTACGTAAACGTCGCAATAGGATCCATGTGTAGTAGTGCCTCTTCCTTAAATGCAAGCGGAGGCTGTGGCAACTCTTCTGATGCTTTGAGTGGAGGCTGTGGTGCTGTAGGTGTACACTGGGTCTCTACTTCTTCTGTAGTGTGCAGTGCTTTCACAGTAGACTCAGTCTCCTCTTCCTTAAATGCAAGCTCTGATATTGCTTCAGTTGCACGCTGTATTCTAATGGCAGCAATTAGGTCTCGAATGATTTCAGCCCTAAACAATTGTATATCCTCCTCTGAATATTTGAGCTCCAAAGAGTCTTCTGATGAGATTTGTGGCTTAAGTGAGAAAATTTCTTTGAAAATCAACATGCAGTTGTAGGCAACTCTCCACCCACAACTATGCCCATCTTCCTGCTCTACTACTAAATGCTTTTGGAAGTCTACCGAGTCTTTGTACTGTCCTGTTTCTCTGATAGCAGATACCCACTTCTCAATCGACCTGCTCATCATGACATATTTAAAAAACTTAGTGTGTCTATTACATAAGGTACATAATATAGAAGTAACAACAGATTAATAGAATACTTACGTTTGCACTGAGCCATGAAAGCCTGCAATCGAGTTAACAAACCAACAATAGTTGTCTTCAAGGTCCCAAACCACCAGACTCCAATGTTCCCTACATGAATAATTAAGAACCATTATTATTTAACACAATGTTGCCAGTATAAGATGAAAATAAAGGTTGCCATGATACTTACATCTCGTGATATGCCATAAATAGGACTCTCATGCCATGTAAATGCAAAGGCTATAACCATTTACAAACATCGGCTATTGTCTTTCTACTATCGCTAAGTATAGGAGAAAGGAGGGAATCCAACATATACACACGGTTTTGTACGGCTCTACCAAATCGTGAGATAACTATACTGCACCAACAAATAAATGAATATTAGCTTATTAGATTTAATCAAAATATTGAATTATCAAGTAGAGAAAAAGTTTGTATCAAACCTGAGAATGGCCATCATAACATTGTTATTGACCTCATTTGAAGCTCTAGAGAGGATAGAATCTCCTCTCCCCCAAATTCAAGATACTGAGGTCTATGTTGAATCATAACCCTAACATTAAAAGAGCTTCCCAATTCTTCCAATGAAGCCATGTTTATAGATTTGAGGTCTTCTATCCCCTTTGACTCTTTGATGGCATTCATTTCACACTCCTCTGAGCCATTATCTATTTGCCTTGTGGGAGGGTCCATAATGTCACCCTTAATGATTGCTCGAATGGTACATGTTATAAATGCATAGAGATGCAAATTTGTATATGTTGACAGTGTGGTGTCATTTTGTATCTCAAAAATTTGACCAAGTACCAAAAAGCAATTGTAGCCCACCCTCCATCCACAATTATAGATGTGGCTATTCTCTTGATGTGATACCTGACATGTTATATACTCTATTTGTTGTGCCAAGTCACATTGCTGCATTACTGTGTCAATAGCACCTACTAACTTTCGAGCTGATCTGCACATCAAAACATATAACAACAGTGAATATGTGCATTGCATATCAATCTACATGTCAAGAAGTGACAACAAGTGTAGTCTATACTTACTCTAACACAGTGCCATGGACGGATGTCATTGAGTTGGCAAAGAAGCACTTCTTCGTAAGGATGTCCACGACTATCAGACTCTAATGTGAGTTGCATTATCAATAAAGAATAATTACTATGTTTGAGACAATTCTAGCAATGCAATAGAAAAAACAAGTAGGGTTTGATGCTTACTTCTCATAATATGCTGTAAAAATAACTCGTGCGTCATTCATAGGAACGTGCTTCAACCACTTGCAAACATCCTCTATGGTTTCTTCTTTGTTGCTAAGCACTTCCGAAATACGAGGATCGAGCATATATGAAACGCTTTGTATATTTTGCGAAAAATTCGCTATAACATTACTATATTTAAAAAAAAAGTATTAGCGTCTTGGGTTTAATCAAAATAAGCAAAGTATAAAGCTAAGGAAAAGGCTGCATCAAACCTGAGGATGGTTGTAATGACTTTGACATTAACCTCTTTCTTAGGATTCAAGAGGATTGAAATCTCTTCTTCACCACATTCAAAAAAATGAGGTTGTTGTCAAATTAACAACATAGCGGTGAATGAACTTCCAATCTGCTCCAATAGATTCATATTTTCATGACTCATCTTATTGAGAGAGTAGTCTACATCATATTCTTCTTCACTTGCTATGTCTTCTACATCCTCCTTCTGCTATAAAAATATAAAAAAGTTATGCGATGTACACATCCCAAATAAAGGCTTAAACAAGCAGATAAGGTTTCATACATGCTTTCATTAGAGTGAGTCTCTCCTCCGCTTAGAGCAAAAATTTAAAAAGTAAGATTTCATACATGCTTTCATTAGAGTGAGTCTCTCCTCCTCTTGGAGGAAAAATTTAAAAAGTTATGAGATTTACACATCCCAAATAAAAATAAAGGTTTAAATAATCATAGAAGTATAAAGATAGCATGCTTTCATTAGACTCAGTCTCTTCTCCTCTTGGAGGAAAATATAAAAAAGTTATGAGATTTACACATCCCAATTAAAGGCTTGAACAAGCATACAAGTATAAAGATAAGGTTTTATACATGCTACAATGTAGTCATATTTTCAGGTTGTTTCCCAATGGTAGTAATTAGACGCTGAATACTCTCAGCCAGAAATGCTAGCAGATCGGCTTATGTATATGATTCCATTTTGACTGGTAACTCCAAATCAAAAATCTCTCTAAGAAACAACATGCAGTTGTAGGCAACTCTCCACCCATAGCTGTGCCCATCTTTTTGCTCCACTGGCAGACGTCTTTTGAATTCTACTTGATCTTGTTACTCCGTGGTTGTTCTGACATCAGATACTAGCCGATATGCAGCACTGTCCATCATGACATATTAAATATATTAATATGTCATGATCATAAGATACAAAATAAGAAAGTATCAAAAATATTAAGAGAATAATTACCTTGGGGAGTTGGCATGATAGCCTTCCATTGAATTCACAAACCACAAATGGTTGAGTTCAAGGTCCCAGATGATCAGACTCCAATGTGAGCTACACGACCAGAATAAAAATGATTATTGTTTTACACAAACTTGCCAAAGAAATAGTAAAAATAAAGTTAGAGTTGATACTTACGCCTCATGATAAGGCATTAAGATGACTCGCACCCCATCTAAATTCAAAGGGCTTAACCAGGTACAAACATCTTCTATAGTCTTTTGAGGAGAGCTAAGAATAGAAGAAAGGAGAGCATCGAGCATGTAGACATGATGCTGCACTGCACTAGGAAGCTGAGAAATAACTACACTACACCAAGAAATAAACAAACGTTAGCTCATAGAATTGATTTGCATTCTACACTAGGAAACTGATATATAACTACACTGTGAATAAATAAACAAATGTTAGCTCATTGAAGTAGCAACAAATAAACAAACGTTCCCTGAGAATGGCCAAGATAACATTGTCATTAACCTCTTTTAAAGGATTGGAGAGGATTGAAACCTCCTCTCTACCAAAGCTCAAATACTGAGGTTCTCGTTTCAAAATGATCCTAACTTCAAATGAGCTCTCCATTTTATCCAATGCAGCTAAATTTGCAGAATGGGTCTCTGTCATAGCTTGTATTCTATGTTTGGGGTCATTCTGCTTTTCCATGGTGTCTTTAAAGCTCTTGTGCTCATGGGATTCTTCAATCAAATTTAGAGGTGGTTGCATTGTTAAAGTAGAAGGGAGTGCCTCCGTATTGACTTCATCCATTTCTTCTCCCTCTATTGCCTGTAAACAAATATGAGAGATTAGATTCATTATCTTTAAATTTAAATCTTATTTAAAAAATTGTATTTAGTTGAGAAATAGAGAGTTCATACCGCTAAGTATTGTCGTAGTGGCCTTTTTTCATAACCCTGCGAGCCATAATTATCAAAGAAGGCATCATCATGTTTGTCTTCATCCACCAACCTCTCTCTGAACGGGTCATGTAAGTCCATCTTTTCATCATCATCAACTGGGACATTATGATCTTCAAGGTAATCATCCATGTCATCGGTGTCCTTGTGGTCTATCTCTTTTTCATAGCCTGTGGTTAGATCTGCTTGAAGCTGAAAATAAGCCATGAAATGCTTATTTTCAATAATATTTGTGGAGTTGCCTTTTCTGAGGAGATCCTCAAATAAATATCCCATCCTACACAAGGTGACCTCCCAACCTGCCGGTAGCAAATTCTCCATCATGGTAAGCAAGAGACTCCCACTTTTTGTAGGACTTCCATAGTTGTTTTTTTGATAATGTATCGACCTGGGAATATCTTGCTCTTCTAGCATCAATCTCAAATTATTTGAATTCCCTCTTATGTTCTTTTGTAAGGAGTGATCAGGGTTGGGACTCCGCATACACAAAAAGAATGATTCAAGAGATTGAATCACTATGCCACATTCTCTCTTGCCTCTCTTTGCTGCATAAACACCACTATATATCTTCAAATCTGATGAATATGCTCGCTCTAGAGTAACCTGCATGGATTCTTTGTCTTTTTTATCAACAAAAATGACAATGTTGCAAATTGCCACTTTGCTAATGGTGGTATATACTATTCTATCAATGAAGTTATGGATATCATCGCTAGAAACTTCATTGATAAAGAATAGTTGTGGCTTATCCCATGCTGACTCATTCTTGAAGAAGTCATCTTCTGAGATTCCCCTGAAGTTCACAATCTTTCCAGACTCTGCCATAACCTCTAGATTGAATTGAAAGCTTTGGTGCATATCTGTCGGCATCCTTATCTCGCTGATTAATCTTTCCACATATGCAACCACCTGTTGTGGGATTTCTTTTCTCATATAAGAGGTTACTATTTTTGACCCATCTTCATCCTTTTTAATCCACCTGTTTGCCCATAGCTTTACCTTGGGTGTTGACAAAGAAGCTATATGCTTCACCACATTATAGTCAATGTTATAATGAGTAAGTGGAATTTGTTTCTCTGACAACAAATACTTAATGGCACTATGCACTGCATCACGCCTCACCTGTACATTGATGCATTCTTCCATGCAGTGGTCTTTGTCTTTTTTTCCAAAAAACCATTCTTTCTTTAAAAATTTTTGTGCTGCCATGGATGCATACTTGTCAGGTAAGTACTTTATAGGCCTCCACATCCTTGCCGTCAACTCCTTCTTATCCATTACCTTTGACTTTCCGGAGATAGACAAAGGAGCTTCATAGGTCAACTGTCCACGCTCACAAGCAATGCACGTTTCAAGCATCTCATTGAACACTTCAACAAGACGAAATATGATAGAAGTTAGTCGGCATATCTGTCCCTCACCACCTTGAGGCTTGTCATACTTTCTTCTCGCTCTTGAGTTCCCCTAGGCACAACTGCACTCAAAGAAGTATAGAAGTTTGTGAGTGTGTCTATGCCTGCTTTTGTGACCTTTCGCTTCAAATCAGGATTTGGAGAACCAAATGTTGTCCATGTAACCCTTGCCTTCTGTAAGACCTCTGATGTTGAGGATATCTTACGCTTTCCATGGACATAATGATTAAGTCTTTCGGACTCAATCAAATACTTGATCTCATGCTTGAATATATAGATTGTTGCAAGATAATAATGGAATGAACTTATCTTTGCAAATTGTTCTGGAGTGAGTCTTTTGACCTCCTTTGCTTCCCTTGCGATGTGATTACAAGCATAAGCCCAATGTTGACCATCAATGGGCTGGAATCTACAATGAAGGAGGAATTTCTTCTTTGCTTCCTTTAGCATATTCTCACCTTGTGCCTCTTCGCCTTGTTCATGTAGAATATTTTTAAGAGTGTCTTTAAAGAATCGACTCAAGGTTTCCTTGAAATGTGTAGGCCCTATAAATGTTATTTGATCCAGAAAACTATTTTTGGTTGGACAAAACATTATTGGGCATGAGACCACATTGCTTGCCACACGTTTCTTACCATCTCTCAAAGCCTCGTATATTTGCATTGCATAGGATATATCAAGGCTTCAGCTATTAGTAAAGAGAGCTGCAGCTTCCACATCTTTGGCATTCACAAACCACGTCCTTTGACCCCAGATAACATCATCATCTATAACTGCTTCATTAAGACGTAGATTAAGATTTTTGATTGATGTGAGTTCATCCTGATCATCTTCAGCCTCGGGTTTTGAGTCTTCTTCATCTTTCTCTTCTTTTAACCGTTTTTCATCCACATTATCTCTCTCTACACTGGGATGATGTCTTTTTTTACTACTTGGAACCGTGGCTCTTGCAGTACTAGCCTTTTGCATTTCACGTCGTGGTTTGCTAGCAAGAGCTTCTAGCATAATTGCAGTGGATTGACCTTGATCTTCTTCAATTTTTTTTAATTCCCGTGCACTCAAGGCTTGTGTTTCATCATCCTTAGTTACATCCACCATTTCTTGCTCTAGAAGTTTGTGCTCATGTTCTACACATTTGTGACAGTGTGCCTGTTCTTCTTGTCCCTGCATCGAAGTCTGAGCTTCATGTGAAGATCCTTGAATATGAGGAGCATATTGTGCATCTTGAAAGTACTCAAACATTATCTTTGCATGCATCCTTTTTGTCACCACACTAGGAAATTGCTCCCAAGTATATGAAAGAGTCTCCAATGCACTTTGCAGCTCTGGAAACTTTGATGGTTGAGGAGGAGGCATCACAAAGGTCTTTGAGTCCCTCCTTGACACAACAATATGAATACTGCCAACTTCAGGATCTGAACTCTTTGTAAAAATATCCACAAAGGTCTCTTTTGGCTCTATCATTATGCCTACCACAAGGCTTGAAGTCATATCTTTTTTGAAGAAAGTAGCATCCCATGGATCTTCAACACCATTGAACTCCCTTTTTGACATAAGTAGAAAGAGTCTCTTTTCTTTTTGATGAAGAAACCAAGCTCTTCTGCCCATGTGATATCGAGTCCACCTATCAAAGCCATTGGGGCTATATTCCTTTCCTTTGAAATTCAAAGTGACATCAGAAACCCATTCTCTGATCTCAGAGTCATTTAGGATAGCCACCACATTAGTTGATTGCTCCATAATCCTACAAGAAAAGATAATGAAGAATTTAGATACATACAAGTAAAGTACAATATACAACCCTTGATACAATAAATGTGGGAAATAGCCCAAAAGGCTTTACAAGGCTTCATATGGCAATAAATGTGGGAAATAGCCTAGAAGGCTTTACAAGGCTTAAATATTTGTACAAATGTAAAAAAATTAGCCAATAAAGCTTTACAGTAATATAAAATGTCGTCTAGTGATAAGCTTCAATCTTCGTGAAGACATGTAATCTGTCCATCCATTGATTTGCCCTCTAGTCATAAAGCTTCAATCTTCATGATGACATGTAATCCGTCCATCCATTGATATCTGTGCACTGATATCCAACTGATGCAATCTACCCACTAAAAACTGTTCCACTGATATCCACTTATGCAGCCCACATGATATCCACTTATGCATCCCACTGATACTCGTTAAATAGTGAATGGTTGGGATGGTCGGGTTTATTACAAGGTGCTTCATATGACAATAAATGTAAAAAATAGCATAGAAGGCTTTACAAGGGTTTTTATGACAATAAAGGAGCTTTAATATTTATACAAATGCAATAAAAATAACCAATAATCATGAAGCTCCAATATGTCCCATGACATGTAATCTGTCCACTGATATCTACTCATGCAATCTGCCCACTGATAAACTTCTTGGTAAATGGTAAAAGGTCTTATTTAATAGCATGTTATGAGTGTTAAACTGCATGTGAGCAAAGGGACTGACAATGATTAGGAACTAGTTAGAAAAATTTGAGCATGGCTTCGATTGGCAACTTGGAGA